>NW_027094088.1:21581320-21596320 GCF_029207755.1 Chamaea fasciata | reverse complement strand
TTATTACTCATTTTCAAAGTGTTAGTGCCAGTGTTAATGTAAGTGGATTACTCCAGTGAAGAATTGTGGGGAGTGTATGTGTGTTTTCAAGTAAATAAGAAAACATAAATCTCATATGTTTAGTACTGCTAGTGATTGCAGTCTCCTCAGCCAAGGGTCCTGCAGTGGGTTGGAAAGAAGCCCCTTGGTTTGTTTTCCTCCATCGTTGAGGGAAAGAGATACTATAAATGGTGATTGCAAATTCATTCATTTAGTCTTTCTTGTGTTATGTACTATAATGAGAATTTCCTAGAGTTCAGGTCTTGGTTTTGCTGAGGATCCAGCAGTTATGAGAACATTAAGCTGTGTGGTGCAGTGTTTAATGTAGACAATATAACTTTTCCTGATAAATGCCCATCCCCTCCCCCACAAGCTGGAAAGCAAAAATGACAAGTACTGTAATGTTGAAATTGGATCCAAAAGGATTTAGCAAACTGAGCATTTGCCATATTTAGCATCATCAAAGTTCCTTCCTCTCATACCTCGATGATGCTTTGCTGATCTTCTGATTAGTGTGATATGCTATTTCTCTTAAATCACCAACACTATCATTCCTAAACCCTTCCGTTTGTCTGTTCTTGGGTCACATTCATGCATATACTTCATGCACATAGGCCCAAACTGACTATTGGGAAAAAAATTCTAAAGCTAGAAGGTGTGTTTGGTCCGTATCAGGCTGTGCCACTGATCTGTTCAAGAATTTGTGATTCTTTTCCTTTCCTGGGCATTGCCACTGACAGCTTGTAGCAAAGTCAAGTAAGATGTTTAACAAACCACATGTCCTATCTTTTTTACCTTTGCCATTGTACTCTTGTGGCTGTGAGCCAGAGACAGATCCAAGGCTTCCTCCTGTGCGGTGCAACTTAGCCTGTGTTTTGTGTGTACACGTGTGTAGCCAGTTCCACATTTTTCTCTCTTGCACTAGGGTTACCTGGAGAAACCTGCTGAGCTGAACAGAGCAATTAGGGACTGAGTTTTGAAAGGGGGAAAAAAAAAAAAGTTTGGGAATTTTTTTGTGGAAGGTGAAGGTGCTTTATTCTGGGGCCGTTCTTCCAGGGAGAAAGAAGGTGGGCTGCCCCGGTGAATGAAGGCCACGAATGTCAGTGTCCCAGCTCAAGCTGGTCAGAAAGAGAGGACAGCTTGCTGTGCCACTTGATATCTGCCTCATCTGGGTGTTGCCATAGGCTTTTGAATGCCAGCTGCAATAATTAAAGTCAGGTATTGTTGCTATGTATTAAAGGAAAAAGAAAGGAAAATAAAAACTAAATAATTTTGTAACTCTCTTTCAGAATCTGCCCTAACACAGGTCACAGTTAGCTCACAGTTGTGACTGGCAGGATGATTGAAAACCAGGGGGGTGCTGTGCTTTGAGTTAAAGTAGAAATATGGTTGAAAACCATGAGTTGAAGCAAAGATCAGTTTAACATGAGTTAAAAAACACAAACAGAGGGTTTATTTTCAGATTTATGTACTTAAAACAACCAAAAGAAACTGGTCTGAGGACAGTATCTGAATTTTAGCCTTGCTTTGTCTCTCAGTCTTATTCAATCATCCTTGTTCCCTGGCATTTTTTTAGCAGTTACCGTCATTCTCCACGTATTAACGCCTCTCTGCACAGTGCCCATTCCTTTTTCTAGTGGGCATTTAACTATTCAGCCTTAGTTCTGAAGTGTCTAAGGTGTCTCTGTGGTGGCAGTTCTGTAGTCCCCGTGCCTGCTCCTCCTGCTTGCCCCGCTGCTCTGTGGGGTGGGCAAACCAGAGCCAGCCCTGCATGCGCCATCTTCCTGAGCTCAGCCCGCCCGCTGCTTCACGGGAACTTGCCCGATTCTGCAGATGTAGTTATTGAGAGGGATCACAATAGTGAGGCGCCTGCCAAGCTGCATTATTTGCACAAACACACTCTCTGCAGTTTTGGTAGAGTGGGGCTCGACGCGAGGATTGCCTCGTTTCACAGCGCTAGTTACCACACATATCGTTTCCAAGGGAGGAGAAAACCATTTTTAAGGAGTTTGTGCTTCTTTTGGCAGAGGAAAACCATACTAGTGGGAAAAACCTAATTAAGACCAGTTGTACTCAGGTCTTAGCAGAATGTTTAACTTAAGGCACTCTGAGTTAGTCCCATAAAAATCAATGGGATGATATAAAACAAGTCGAAGAACACCACCTATAAAATCTAAGTAATAACCCAGTCACGTAAGCGGCCTACAAGCCCTTGAGAGGACCGCAGGCTGCCAACATTTTCAGAAGTGATGATGATTTTAGGTCAATTTCATTTTGGGATACTCAATAAGAGTCACTTTGTCAGGAGGTCCTCAGCAGTCCATTCCCTGAAAATGAAGTGTGCCCAGCACTGAATCCAAAAATTAAGACATCCTAAATTATAAAAAACGCTGGCCACTCATATGCTTATTTTAGGAACCTGCATTCTTTCCCAGTTTCATCTGCAGGATTCATCTTGAACTGAATTGGTGTTCATCAAAAGGAGAATTAAAGTCCTCAAACCTGATTCTCATTTAAACTAAGGCTACTTTTGAGTGGTTTTGCTGCGCATAGGCACTGTAAAGTACAGTTTATAACCACCCTAATACTCTGGAGCAGTGCAAAGTGGCCTCGAGAGAAGTGAAAATCAAGTCTGTAACCTGCTAACTTGCATCCCAAAGGTTGCTCTTTCCATGCAAACTGCCCTGCTGTGGCAGTCTCCACGCTTCTGGTGGTACCAGCAGTTAGCACAGCCTAACGGGACAGTTGTTTGTTTCAGTATTTCACTCCTCACATTTCTCCCTCAGCTGTATACTTGCTCCTTCAAGGGCTTTATTGTTGTAGTGTTTCAAAATCGTTCTCAGTATTCTTTAAGACAGAGTTGGAAGGCTGTTGTCTGCTGATCTGCAGCAAGGGGAGTAAAGCTGCTCTGGCAATTTGAGAATAACAAATGTAACTGTCCTGAATCCTCTGAAGGAAAACTGAAACATAGGTGGCCAGATGGTATTTCTTTTTCACTTAAAAATCTTGGTTTCAGGAAACTTAATTGATGCCCTCTGGCCTTTTTCCTTTTCTTTTTTTTCCCCCCCTCCTAATTTTGAAGAGGCTCCCTTGTGAAAAAGCAGAGTTTTCCTTGAAACTGCACAGGACATGAACCTGGTTTTTAATCAAGTAACAAAATCCATGGCTTGCAATAGAAGGTCTGTGCGTTGCACGTATCAATTAATGCTTATTAATCAGTTTTTGCAGTTAGTTGAACTGAAGACCGTAGTTGGAAGCTATTAGGGAGAGAGTTGCGAGAGGAATACTATTGCAGCACTACGCCCGGATGTGCTGTTTGTGTCCTTTGGAATCAAGGTGTTTGTATAATGAAGTTGGCATGTTGATATATGATCTATTTTTTAATGTCATTACAATTTTAGTTCCCTCTGCCTTTTTGTCATTGGGTTGCATTTAAGCACAGCAAGCCCAACTTTAAACTTCCTTACTCAACAGCTTTATTAGTTATAATGTACTGTGACCTTTCTCAACATTCTTAAAGAAAAAGATACAGTGTAATGTCACTTTACTTTGCTTATTGTTCTTTGTTGTGGTGAACAAAGCATTTTCTACAGTGGCTATAGCACATAATTATACAGCTTTCAATAGCGGTGTCTTGGCACATATCAAAGTTCAGAAGAGCCTTTAGAAAAAAAAAGATGTTTTGTGGCAGCCTAGGGAGGGTCTCATCTTTCCTTCAGAAAATAGTTCAAGGCTCTTCTGTCAAGCTTCCCTACTTAGAGCTTTTTCTCCTCCTGCTTCATAAAGTTTAAAGGGGATTCAGTGGAGTTCTATGATCTATTTCCTTTGAAAGATTGTTCCTTTGCACAGAGAAGTCCTTTGACTTCAAGAGTTCACAGATTCATGTCTTTAGGTATCATATGTCTGACCTTATCAGTTACTCTATTTAATGTAGGAGAAAAAGTCTCAACTCTTTGTGTTTGTCTGTTTTGCCTCTGTGAAATGATTTGGTGAAAAGACCATCCTTTTTAACACACCACTGAGAGGCCGTTTCTGACTGTAACCTACCCTGTGGTTCTTCTAAAAAAAAAAAAAAAATTGTCCTTGTGTTTTGTGTATGGATGATTTCACAGTGAGAATAGAATTATACAAGGACAGACACACATAAAAAAAATCTTTTGCTCTTTTTTCCTAAATGATCTATTGGCTATTTTGGTGGCTGCTACTCTGGTTCCCCAACAGGCACAACCATTTAACAAACACAGAGATAGCGGCTGGAGTGCTGGGCCAGCAGTAGGTTTTCCCTTGCTTCGACCTACCCCAAAGGCCTTCATAATTAATTGTCCTTCAGAGATGAGGAAAGTTCAGAGACAGTGTGTGTAGCGATGTCTATTGTCTGACATTCAGTTCTCCTTCCCTCAGCTCTTTTTCTTCATTCCACAAAGGGTTATCAATAGGAGCAGGGAGCAAGCTCTCTTCTAACAGCTGCTGGTGGTGGCTGTAGCTTTCTGTGGAAGGTATCATTGTGTTCAGCCATCTATGGATTAAATGGCTGGAAAAGTTCTAACAGCCCTTTCAAACGGGCATGTTTATTTCATCTAGATTACACAGACCTATTTAGCTAATTAAAAACTTTCTCAGAACCCCTTCTCTCCTATTCAAGGGAAGGAAAAAAATTAAAACACTGCTGTAATTATGAAGAATGGCTGCAATGAAACTTCGTTAAATAAATGAAAAATTCGATCTGTTAGCTTTGATCCAAATGCACCCGAATCAGCACAGGCTTGTTTGTTGAGTTGTTCTGTGGTTTGGTTTGTGGTTTATTGTTTTTTTTTCTTAGAGGGAAACAAGGTGCACAGTAGAAAAAGCATAAAAGAAAACATTGATATAAGCTGAAAAAGAAACAAACACTCGTTCAATTTAAAAAACTGCCACAGTTCCTACTGTCTCTGCTCCTAACATCAAAGTGCAGACACTGGAGTTTGCTAAACAGATTATTAATATTGTTGTGCCTTCTGTGATTAATTTAGAATCCACTGTGGCATAATTATTAAACTTCATATACAACAGAACAAAATTATATACATGCTTCCTTGTTTTCCCTGATGATATGCTAAACAAAGATATGGTGGGGTTAGTAGATAGGCGAGAAGTACAGTCAAATTAGAACTGTTTATTAACAATTGCTATGTTACTGCTCCAATTAATTGGGCGAAGCCAAAAAGGACAAATACAATCATTCTTCCACTGAACAGTTTAACTAGCAAATTAGGGGGATTTAATTTTTTTTCTAAAAAAACAAAAACAAAACCAAAAAAACCCACAAAAAAAACAAACAGAAAAAACCAAACCAAAAAACCCCAAACCACCAAAACAAACAACAACAACAAAAACCAGTCAAAAAAAAAAAACCAAAACAAACCCAAACCCCAAAAAACCTCCACTATGGACCTTCACCTGCATTCTTCACAAATACATCACTTTGCAATGGGAAGAAATAATCATATAAAACATTTTCTGGGCTCCATCTCACTTCCTGACTGTTAAGAAGTACCGCATAACAATCAAGATCAATTATTGTACTGATTAAGTTATTATGTCTGGCATTTTGAAACAGGTTTTCTGTATTTAAGAAGAAATTGCATACAAAGTAGATGCAGCTAATACAGTAATGCAAAAAAAGATCATAAAAAATTAAAGTTATTCTTATGAATCTTTCATTAGAAGCAATGAAAAGGGACATTGGTGAAGCCAAGTGCTTTGTTCTTCTGAGCTCCTCTTGTAGGTCCAGATCCTGCAAACAATTAAGTACTTGACTGTTCCTTCTGCGAGAGTTCTGTTGGCACCTTCAGCCTATCTCCTGCTCTTGCAGTTTGCCCACTTCGGCCTGTGGATTACTAGCAGCATTGTTCTACTTTATCAAACAGATTTTCCCTTTAAAAATTGACAAATTTCTGTAAAAAAAAAATATATATACCACAAAATCACCCAGCTGTACAGAGGCAAACCCTTGCTTTTATGCAGAAAGGGCTGTTGTGAAATGATTTAAGGCTACTCAGAGCTTTTCAGATTACTCCCCACCGCAAATAACATGTTAAGTACTAAATTACCCTAAGCGGTGTTTTATTACTGATCAATAAAATAGTAATCTTGTCTTTTAGCATGGAAAAATATTTTAGTGGCATTTTTTTCTGGTTTAGTTCGGGGACAGTTTTAAACCAGAAGGCAAAATCCTCACTGCTCTCCCTGCAAAAAAAAAAAAACAAACAACAAACCAAACAAATCGAACCCCATCCTCATTTGTTTCTAGCTTCGCTTTGAGGGAATCCTAGGATTGTTCCAGCTGAATGGTGTTGGGTTTCTGTTCCTCTGTGTGTGTGTGTGCGTGCATGTAGTGATGATGTGTTTTTCTGGGGGGTATTTGTTTTTTTGGTTTTGTTTCTTTTACAATTATTTACCCATACTCATCTTTATTGCCCCCTCCTCTTCTCAAACAAAACTAAAAAAACGAGCGCATTCCCCTTCACCCCTTCGAAAAAAAAAAGGAAAAAGAAAAGGAACCAACAGAAACAAAACAAAACTTGGCAAACTCTTCTGACTCCTAGTGCCATTTCATTTTGCATTCAACAAGGGGTACTGGGAATTGAAACGTCAACTGGCGATCGAGAAAAGCACCAATTTATAGTGTGTTAGCCTTGCACAATTCAAGATTTCTTTTGCTAGCTGCACACATTATACCCAACATCTCGCCACTCTCTTGTGGCAGTTGTGAGGAATGGCTATTCCTTCCCGTGTGTGTACTACAGGCCTCTAAAGACCCTTATTTATTCTCTCCCATGTCACCTTGTGTACAGTCTGGTCTGTGACACTGATGGTGATTATGTCATTATTTTGCTCTGGGGGCTTTGGCACATCTGCAGAGCTGATGCACATCTTCTTTGTTACGCTGGCATACGTCCCATATCGCAAATGCTTCATTAGCCTTACTGCCTGCCTCCTTGCCAGACAAGAATACCCAAATCCAAGCTTCTTTTTCCTCTGGTCTTTTGTGTCTGTGATGAGCCTTTATTCATCTTCCTAGTTCTTCCCTGTTTTCTATTTTTCTGTGTAAAACCGATTTCCAGATGTCCGCCGTTCTCCAAAATCCCATCGTGGATGAGGAGTGAGAAGCAAGGTGAATTTTAACCCATGTCATCCCTCACTCGCTTAGAATCTTATCCCTTACAAGGTGAAATGCTTTTTCTTTCATTCTTCATCTAGCAGGAATTCGTTAGACAATTTTATAACCTGGTGCTTAAAAAAAAAAAAAAAAAAGCAAAGAAAACAAAAGAAAAAGGAAAATAAATCAATTACAACTCTTACCATTTTATAAATCTTAGTTGTGGTAATGGGTAACATGCAAGTTGCACATGTTTTTTCCAGACTTTTTTCATTTCTTTTAGACAACATAGCTAAATTTCTCACTCAGAAGTTTTGGAAGAGCAGCACTGTCTAGTGAAGGCGAAGGGTATTCATGAGACCTCATCAGCTGAAATTTCTTGTATCCTGTTTTAATGTGTCACATTAGAAGGTCATAGAACATTTTGTACTGCGAAAATTGATGAAAATGTTTGATCTTCTAAACTTTATCTAAGATCTTCTATATAAATGTCATACCAGAGAGATGTGAAATAGCAGGTTAGCTTACTAGCTTGTAAGCTTTTTCTCTCTGTTTCCCACCCACCCCATGCTTTTTCCTCATGACACTGAACTAAATTCTGGGCTAGATTCTCAGTGTCTGGTGTAAATCGGCTTGAGCAATCATTGCAGCTAATTAATATATGTCAGCTGAAGAGCTGTCTTTTGTTGTGTTACTATACAGTAAAGTGTGTGAATATATTTTAAATGTTAATTGGGAAAAAAGTTTCATTTAATTTTTTTAAACTAAACATTAAATGCAGCACGGGATTTGGAGTCACAGAACCATCATGTTCATGGATGTGGGGTGGAGGGGAGGGTGTTGTTTTTATTTTTGTGAGGCATGCTTGCCAAAAGAGGATGTCCCAGCCGATCCTGTCTCACAGTGCAGGGTCAGGGCTGTGTGACTGACTTTCACAGAAGTCTTACAGATAGGATTGCCCATCCTATAGGACTTTGAATAGGTCACCTTCACGCAGAACACTGTTTCCTTGATATATTCAATGTATTTTAAAGTGGACGAGAGTCAGGCTCTCACAATGTCAATTAGCAAACTGTCAAAATACTTAGGAAACCGTGGGAGAGGTTTAGCGGCACTGTGACCCATGCTGTTTTCTGGGCTGGCTTTCTGGGGTCCTGCCCTTTCACAGAGGAGATATCCTTGGCCGGAGAGAGCAGAGGCAGTGCAGGTCTGCTTGCACACAGACCTTGCAGCGTTGGTGAGGAGTGCAATGGGGACGCTGTTCTCAAACATACCTAAATCTGTAAGGGCAAATATTGAGGTTGTGCAGAAGTGGCAGCAAGATATTGCAAGGATCCGTGAGGATTCTATGTCCTTCACCTGTGTGAGACAAAGCGAACCTGGGAGCAGGAGACACAGTTTGTAGCAATTGTACCATTAATAGCACGAAAGTGAAGAAATACCATTCAGTCCAAGCAGGACATGCACTGGATCACTTCCTTACACAAACCCTGTCACCTGCAGCACTAGAGTATAGCTGAATTTTGTGTCTTCCTGATAGGTAAGTGTGGGTGGGTGAGAGATAGGACAGCCAGAAGGTAATCAGTGTTTTGGAGATGATTTCTCCGTTTAGATCTGGAAGGGGCAAGGTTCAGCTTTCTTATCTGCAGAGGGGGAAGGTACATGGGCGGGCTCTGACTCGTTTTGTGTGCCCTCTGTGGGGGGGCTGTTTCAAGGCTCTGGTGGAAATGTGCTGTCAGAAGAAGCCCTGTCCAGGTGGTGGTCCAGAGTGCTCAAAGAGGTGGCTTTGAACTTGTTTCTCTAGTTAGTGGAGAGGCTTTGTAGAGAGCAGCAAACCAGGGTGGCATGATCTCTGTTGCTAAGCAGACAGACTGCTGCAATTGAGACTTAGGTAGAACTGTGGCATAGACATATGAATGCGTTTAAAGCAGTTGTCCTCAACTTCAGAAAGTTTTTAGAGGAGAGAGGGGAAAATAAGCATTGCAAATGAAAGGTCTTTAAGTGCCAAATATCAGTGTTCAGCAGGGTGGGGGGAGCAGGAGCTGGAGCAGCTTATCTCTTATAATGGCACAGAGGGCTGGCTCCATCAGATGAGGCCGAGCCTCGAGGTTATCTAATCCAGTGCTGTCTGGAGTTGCACCATTTCCTTCCACAAGGGATAAAGGGGAGTCAAATGAGAGGGAGCTCAGTCCATTAGGATGTAAGACTTTGTCTTCTAGCCTCACAGGCTTGTGAGCCTCACTGGTCCCTAGCAGCTCCCGCACTAGAGCTTGTAACAGGGTGTTTGTAGCCCAGTTTGGCCAGCTGCATGGCTCAGGATGGCATAGATGGAGCAGTTTATCCCATCATGATGGGCTCTGGATGCTCATAAAAGCATGTTTGCACTGGGAGGAAATTTTTCAGAATTGTTCGGTGGGAGCCTAAGCTGGTGGAGACAGCTTTATTTGCAACACCCCTCACCCATAACCATGCACAATTTCCTTCCCCTGCCCCTACCCTCTGCCACTGGAAAGAGGAAAGGAGGTACCCTCTGCCAGAGGGCATGCTTGCCACCTTCATGACACCCCCAAAAGGACCCTGGTGACAGCCTGCTTCCCTGCCAGACTGATTAAACACCACCTGCTTCCCATCCTTCTCCCCCCTCCCTCCTCACTCGCCCCGGCCCAACCCATGCAAACCAAGGAGGGAGAGGGCACAGTTGGAACTTTTCAGGGCCAGACACAGAAGACAAAGGTGATGAGCAAGCAACACCATTATATATATATATATATATATATATATATATATATATACAAAATGTATTCTAGATGCATAATCATTTTAATTATCTCTTCTAGTACAGTGTTAGTGGCTCACCTATGGAGCCAAATTTTACTGAACATAAAAAAAATCCTTGCAAAGTACAAGTTCTGTAAACCACTTTACTTCTGTATCCATGGTCTAATCAGCAGTTTCTTCATGCCTGGATCTTTCACACATGAAAATACACCATAAAAGCAGAGGAGTTGCTGCTGGTGCAAGATGTCACCTGCTCATCTCAGTCCAGGCTGTGCCTCCTGGTCCTTCTGAGTAACACATCATGTTCCCATCTGGCTGATGTGTCCAGGAGAGTATGCAATAACCTCTCTGCTGTGCCAGAATTGGGTGGTCATCCCTGTACTCACTTTTCTGGACAGGTTTTTTGTGGGCGCCTGTATGTGGTACCTGCCAGAATTTGGCAGCAAGGGTACATAATATCCTGCTTGGCATTGTAGGCAGCCTCTTGTAGCAGATTGCATTACACCACAATGGTCTGAGTTAAAGTTAGACTATTATTGTGTGAGAGAGTTTTATTTCTCCTTTAGTTTTTGTATGAGACAGCTTCTGGGGTGGGACAATAACCCCTCCAGTGATTCTTTCTTACATTTCCCAACACACACTAAATGCCCAGCTAGCATAAGCTGTAGGAGCCTTAGTGATTTTTCCATTCTGTGGCACTGCCACTGGCAATGCAGCAAGTTAAGGGCAATCAGAGTTTCCATTAGAAGCCTCTACATCTCATACAGTTCTAATTCATCAGTATGGCAGAAGAGGAAATTTAATAATCTTCCCAGTAAATCACTGTTGATGATTTTTGAGGACGGAGAAGGGAAGAACCGAATTTCAAGGTGCAAAAAGTCTAAACAAATTGGAAATGCTAAATCCTTGATATTTTGTCTTATCCCACTGTACTCCCGAGTCTTACCGAGTTTTGTGTTTGGAAACTAGCACGTTAAAGCCGTGGTGTTTGCATGCCAGAGTAGCTCTGTTTCCATGATGGCATGGCTCAT
Organism: Chamaea fasciata; assembly: GCF_029207755.1. Taxonomy (NCBI): domain Eukaryota; kingdom Metazoa; phylum Chordata; class Aves; order Passeriformes; family Sylviidae; genus Chamaea; species Chamaea fasciata. The sequence goes on along the minus strand of NW_027094088.1, from coordinate 21,585,334 downwards.
CCCCTGCACCGTGGACCCAGCAGTTCTGGGACAGGGATCCCACAGGGTGCAGTGCTGTGCATGGGGCAGGACGGGGAGATGGGAAGATGGGTCCCACCAGGGAGCACCCCGGGAGGCAGCACCCTGGGAGGCAGCAGGGGTGTGAGCCTGAGCGAGCTGCGAGCTGCGACAGCGCTGTTTACGCTCCAGCCGCGCGGGGAGCCTGCAGAGTACTTCCCAGTCTTTATTTGTGGAAAAGCTTAATTGAAATGCAAGTGATTAAATCTAATGTATCATGCAGTATCCATTTTCACTGCACTACCACTTTCACTTCCCTGATATTATCAGGCATCTCAGCAGCCCCACTGTCAGGTTTTTTTCTTGTAAGAGCCATGCCCATTCTCTCTCCTCTTTGTAAGCTTGGCGGAGGAGATAACAATAAGCCAGCAGTAGATTACTGGTTCCCCAAACTCTCCTCATGGGATAGGGGATCTTAGCTTTATTTTAAACAAACACTTTTAAAATACATCCTTAAATAATTTTCCAGCTTTTTGAAAAGGGTAAAAAAAACTACTCTGCAACAGTTAATGCAACAAGCAACCTCTGTTGTTGCCTAATTTGAGCCAGACTTGGATAAATGCTTTTCCCTTCCCAATATTAGTGCTGTCCCAAAAGAGTGGCCTTCTCTTTATGTGGCACGGCGGGAGAACAGACTTTCCTAAACAGCCACCCAGTTTCTTGTCCATTTTTTTCTCTTTCCAAAAAAATCTATTTCTTAAGAGATTTGTACAGTAGAAGTTGTGAGAGGAAACTTTAAGGCAAAAAATGAAGACTGTAGTGGCACCAGGGAGCTGCTGCTGTAGCCAGAGGGATTGGGACACATGTAGAGGTGGGCAAAAGGACACCCTGCATTCTAGAAAAGTGATGGTTGGGAGAAGAGTGTGTTTACTAGAGCATCCAATAGTTGAGGATTTTTTCATTTGTGTTTTTAAAATAAAAGCATCCTTTCCAACTATTTCCCTCTCCTCATAAGTGATAATGGAAGAGGCATTAGCCTTTCCATTGCCTGAGCCAACCTGTTTTTTTCTAAGAGGTGTCCAGGATGTTCAGCCAATTGAGTGATCTAATTAGCTGAAAATTGTTAATTTCCTTTACCTTATAAAGCACCTAACACAGAAACTGTTAAATAATGTTAAGTGTCAGACTTAAACTGAGAACATTGGGCCATATGCTGCCGTGGCTTTCGCGCCAAAAAGTGTAGCAACTTACTCCAAAACCTGCCTCCAATTCCTGTGTAGAAGCCAAAGCCTCCTGCTTGATATGCTGCCACACCAACTCGCAGTGCTAAGATGGTCCCACACAGCAGCTCACTGCACTGGGGGAGCAGGGAATGTGCGTGAGGGGAGGGGACAGTCTGGATGAACGTGGCAGGAGCCAGGACACGGGCGAGGTGTTGCAGGCCCTTGCAAGCCCCGGAAAGCCGATGGTGAGGCGGTGCTGCTCAGGGCAGCGTTAGCCTGGAAAAGGCACCAGATCTGTGCCTGCAGCTCCCGATTGTTGAGCAAGTTCCTGCTCTGCAGAGGGCCAGGTGGATAGGTGAGCTGCCTGGAAGCTCCTTCTTAAAGCAGAGAGGTGCCTGGATTAGTGGAGTGCATGCAAGGGAGGGGCTGGTCTGGGTGTGACCAGCCTCTCTGAGCCCTCAGAGAAGTGGCTCCAGAGATAGTGTGATGTCTTACTGCTAGGGCGGGATGCAGAAGGGCTTGTCCTTGATAAGTTTCCTACAGGACATAGACTGTGGATATGGGAATGTGCTTTTAGGTGCCAACTTTCCCTCAAAGCTCACAGGCTTAAATCTTTCTCCTGTGAGAAGAGGCTCAGGGCTCTGTGGGCGTGACACAAGCAGAATTTCTCAATCATCTCCTTTAAGAAGGTTTCTTTTTGCCCCCAAAACTCACCTTACTATGACTTTGGGAGTGAGGAGTGCCTGTACCAATCTAGTTTGTGCTTTGTATGAGGTTTTCTTGGCAGAAGTATTTCTCCTGAATCTCCTCTGCTGTCACTGTACCTGGGTTGGTGTGGATCACTGTGCACACGCACTAAAGCTGTGTGATCTGGTGTTCCCCTGGTGAGACTGCTTCTCCAGCAGTGGACTCATCATCCTGGAGAGCTTCTCCAGCACCTCTCTAATAGGTGCTATTTATGCCTTAGCGTTGGGTTCCCTAGAGACTTCCTCTGTATAGCCACTGTCCAGATTATCCAGCAAGGAGAGTGATCTGGCCTTGCCCCTCTCGTCCCCTCCAACCTGTTTACTCCCATCACCACGACCTTGTGCTCTGCAACATGAGCAGCCTTCACCAGCTGAAGACCTCTGATCCTAAGTCCATGAGAGATTTTGGCTTTCCTATTTGGCAAGGTGACTTGTTGCCCACCAGGTCAATATGCATAAAGACTTTTAAAATCCATAATGTCTTGCAATTGGAAAAATTGGAAAAACATCTTGAGCTGTCTATGCTGCATTTCTTTGTTTCTGCTTATAGTTAGGATCAAAAAAATCCAAACTCAAATGCACCAAGAATTTTACCTTATATAAAATTTGAAAGTAAAATCAATCCTGGTCCAATCTTATCATTTTTAAAGTATGTTTATCCAGCTTTGTAGTAGGAACAAGCAGACTGTTTGAAGGCCACATAGTTTTCAAACCTTGGTTGCAACACGTTACCCCATTTTGAAACCGTCTTTATCTAGCCGAGAAAACTAAAATCTGTTTGACAAAGTAGCACTCCAGCCAGTTTATCTTGCAATATGGCTTTAGCTCACAGAGCCTATTGATTTCCTTAAATTAATGTTTACAGAATGCTACTGAATTTCACTCAACGGGACATTGTTCTTTTGAAGCTTTGTAAAATATGATACAGAGTGTTACTGCCATTTGTTCCTTTGCTAAGACTGATGAAACATTTATTTTTTTAAAGCGCAGCCTTGAACTATAGCTGTTTCCTACAAGTGTGTTTACTCTTGGAACATTAGTAATACAACACACTATCAGACTCCAGCACAATACCACAGGCAAAGTCTGTAGGTACGCTCTGGCCAGCCTAATCGTAGAAATGGAGCTGAAGTTTAACACAGATTAGACATCATATGAGAAAAGGTTTCGAGCTTAGCCCAGCTGTCCCTGTCTGAAGGATCTTCAGATTTGTGTGCTACAGCCAAGCAGTTGTCTGACGCTGTTACAATATTAGAATGATTGCGTTGGTCTTGGTACTTCTAAACATGGGACCCCAGACTGAAAATTACCGTGTGATCCTTTTCCTTTGTTCCCCTAGACAAGGTGGATGGCTTTATGGCTGCCTTGCACCTGGGTTAGAGGCTTTTGGTCCAGTCTCAGGACTTCTTTCAAATCTCCTCCAAGAAACATTTGCATTACTTATGTCCACCCAAACCTGGTAGTTTTCTAAGATGAGGTTGCAGTTGCGTACTGCAGAAATTTTACAAGAAATCACAGCCACCAATGGCTTGACAATTTTGCTACTGCATTCTGCACACATCATTCCAATAAATCTTCACTCTTTGCTTATGGGCCTAAACTGGGCACCCTGACATGTGTAAGGGTATGTATTTTATCCCACAGGCATTAGAGTGAACTGGTGAACTTGGAATATGAGTAGGAAAAATGTGCTCCTGAGGATAATGAGTCCCCCAGTCCAGCGCAACCAGAGGTGGACCATCCACAGGCAATGTAAACTCTCTGTTGAAACCAGTGACCCTTGGTAGCCTCCCACATGTGCTCAAGGAGAGGGCCTTAAACTCCCCAGTTATTGCATGCAATATTAATGTGTCAGCTGGCAAGAGAGAAAAATATAAGTCATTTGAGCACCTAAGATGTGGGCATCTTGCTTTGTCAGACTGTGTCTGGGGGCAGATGACTTTGCTTTCTATTATAGAGGTTCCATGTAACCAAGTCCCAACTCTCTGCAGAGGGGAAAGGAAAGCCAGTTCTGACTTCTTGCCTCTTTATCTAGTAATCTCTATGTG
>NW_027094088.1:21476320-21578820 GCF_029207755.1 Chamaea fasciata | reverse complement strand
TTAACATGGCTAAGGCTTAAGAAGGGGCACCGTGGAGGTTGTTGGGCTGCGTTAGAAAGTACAGGACCAATGTGTACCAGGTGTAAATTAGTGTAACTGCACTGAGGCTGGCAGAGCCCTGCTGATTTACACTTGCCCAAAGTCTGGCCTGTGACTTTTTCTCTTGGCAGTGAAGTTACACTGACAAAGCATGCAGCAAAGTGTGATTTCTTTCTAAATCAGACTGATGTGGAGGCTTCAGCCTGAGACCCACCTAGACTCCCCCGACCAGACCTCATTGTTTTTCCTCCTGGTGAATGCACAGTGTGATTCTTTGATTGACTGCTGCCACCTGATGCTAAGAAAATGCCCTGGGTTCATGCTAGGGATTGGTGGTTCTATTAAAAGCAATGTAGATAGAGTTTATTTGTCACTGAAGCATTTTATGCAGATGTTCCTACTCCAGAGATGTTCAGTCAGTTAGGTGTAAAGATGCGCTGAATAGGTTGCCATCACTTAGGGTCAGGGAAATGCCACCCCCAGACACATAATTAACATGGCTGACTGATTAATTGCCTACTGAAAAATATAACTACCCATGCATTTAAATATTTATTTTCGGGCTCTGGACTTCCCTAGTATTCTCTTATCTAAAATAGAACCCCAAACAATAAAAACCACTGCAGATACTCTTTCTAGAAAGGAAAAGTGTTGGCTGACTTACCGTCCTGTGGGATTAATCACAATGGCATTCACATTGCAACATGCAAAATAACGTGTGTAATCCAGTCTGCCATGAAAAATTGCTAATAACATCCCAAAAGGAAAGAGCTATGAATGGTTCTAATGCCTTAGGAGTAGGGGCAATCTTTAGGAACTCAGCATTACAAGGTGAAGCCTCCAGAGGAAGAAAAAGCTGAAAATTTGGGTCTCTTCAAAGGCCCCACAGGGCTTTGTTCATTATTGGGTTTGTTCACTGTTATGTTTGTGGGCTGCTCTCTGCAGCCTGTTGTACCAGGTTCAAAGAGGCCTGACCCTGCAGATGTGACTCAGGTACAATAAAGTCTGGCCTTAAAAGTTGGACCTTAAAACTCTCAGTCTAAGAAAAAAACCTGTGTGTCACTACAGCAGTGGAAGGCATGGAAGCTACGGATTCAGGGGTTTCATGCTGTCTACTTCATGGAAAAGCAACGTCCTCTACCTGGAAAACTTTCAAATGCACAGGTAGAAATTGAATGGCAAAGGCCCAACTTAAAACCCAGGTTGTCATTTCCATGCTTAAAGTTGTCATGGGTGTAACCATGAGGTCGGAAGGAGAGGTAGGACTTTGTGCATTTGGACTTCATGCTTCTCATGCTGGTGCTTGTAATTGCCTCTTTCTCATCTCCAGCAGCTTGGGAGGGAAGAAAGACATCTAGTGTTGTTCCTCTGGAGCGGATACCAAAATCAAAAGGTTTTGCTCTCATGAGTTAACATCAGTGTCTACTCCATAAATTTGGTTACCTACTCCTTTTCCTGATTCCTAATATCATGTAGTCAGAAACTCCTTCCCTTTGGTTAGTGTCCAGCAATACCAAGGGTGATGAACAGTGTATGAGCATGAACAGAAAAGCATGTCAATTTTTTACAGCAATGAAAGAATGAGAAAGTCATGGTATTTTCTGTGGACATGTTACCAAATTCCTGAACAGCTGAGTGGTTATGGGGAGTTTTAAGTCATCTCTTTGAGCTGGAGTAAGTGAAACATAATAGTTAATTTCTTCTCTCTTACTTATTTCTGGAAGAGACCATCTGTAAAGATGTGTCTTTCTGTGCACCCTGTTGAATGAAAAATTTCCACATATGCTTTTGGGAGCAAAAAATACTAAAAACATGTAGGGGCTGGATTTCACTCTCAGAGGTAGGCAGAGGACTTCTCTGGGGCTTCTGGAAGCAGAATTTGTCAGCTGGTGTCAGGGGGAGCTGATCTCATGCTTATTTGATGGCAGAACGTGGCTATCAAACTGCTGGTGTTTCCCTAACAATGATAGGTGAGTGAGGCTTCAGGGCTCTGTTATAACAGATTGATCACAGACGTTTCCAGACAAGTGTTTTGAACGTGGCTTCCAAAGGGACAAGAAGAAAAGCCTGAAGTAGAGAATAAGGGGCTGGCCTTGATCTGGCAGTGTGACATGAATTCAGTAAATCAGTGAGAGCTGCCCGAGTGTCTGTTTGCCACGGGAATGGTTCAAGTGGCTCCCAGTGCAGGTCGGAAAACTCCTCTTGCCGGAGGGGACAAAAACTAGCAGTGAGGGAATACTTGCTATTATAAGCATGCTGGCTACTGGCCGGCTGTGTATTAGCAGTTCTGGAGCTGTGAAGCCATATTTCCGTGATAAAAGTGGAAAATAATACCTTTATGGAGATTACCTCAACCTTGCAACTGCCCTGCAGTTCATTAGAGCGATTGCTTTTGAATCATTTAAGGCAAAGGGTGAGGAGGTGGTGCTGGTGCCTGAGACAACTACTTAGAATGAATTACTAAAGTTTGGAGGTAAATGTGGTTTTTAGCATTCACCCATTGTTCAGGGGCTTCTGAGAGTGGCATGTTCTTCCTTCTAGCTGGGTGTTTGACTTACCCATGAAGTGACAGTGACATTTAGAAACCACAAATGAGTTTAAAGCATCCCAGCTCAGAAGCCACTTGGAGCACTGCGCACCCGTTAAAGAGGTTGGGGTGGTATTTGTGTGCTCCTGAAAAAGAAGGGAAACCGCAGTGTCTCCTGAGAAAGCTGTTTTGTGGGGTTCTGGTGCATAGCAGCCACAGAAGCAAGCCACTAGCTGAAGGCTTTCCTGCCTGATTGGTTTTAAACTACAAACAACATTCAGAGACACCCCTTTTCTTTGACTGCTTTCAGCACTGGTTGTGACCAAAGTCAAGCACAAAGGTACAAAGGGCTTTCTGTGCATGCATAGCTTTCATATTAGTTCTCACATGGAGAGGGGAACGTGGCCATAAATGCATGGGTAAAATATCAAGCAGAGATTTCTTTCCTTAAAGATAATTGTGCTTGTTTCCCCTCCTGCTAATTATATCCTATAAATCCCCTACTCTCCCAACTCAGACAGTAACATTTTGTTACCTACATTCTGTCAGTAGACTTTACAAAGATCTCTAACACATGTTATAAAAGTTATTGCTATAGTACTATATATAACAGCTTTGCATAAGAGAATAGAGGGCTGCCACATTTAGAAAATGCAGGTGCTATGTAAGCCCCTTTCTGAAAGAAAGAACTTAGCTCAGTTTCCTTTGAAGAACCAGAGACTTGAAATTGAAAACTGTATTAATGCCATTGTCTCCTTGTATCAGCAGGTTCCAGAGAGATTCCTGGAAGTGGCTCAGATCACGTTACGGGAGTTTTTCAATGCCATTATCGCAGGCAAAGATGTTGATCCTTCCTGGAAGAAGGCCATATACAAGGTCATCTGTAAGCTGGACAGTGAGGTCCCTGAGATTTTCAAATCCCCAAACTGCCTACAAGAGCTTCTTCATGAGTAGAGAGTTCAGCAGCTATTTATGAATGTATGAAAGTAGCAGTCCCCTTCTGATGCCCAAGTCATGTGTGTCTCTATTTTAATTTCATATATATGTGTATGGCATACATATATATATGTATATGAAATTAGACTGATCCCTCCTGGATATAAGTTTTCGTTCAGTTCCAAGGGGATGGTTATTTTACTTCAGCCTTTGGTTTACTTTTGCCCGAGACCCTTAACATTTGAAGAATCAACGGGGTTAATTTTCAGGGAGAAGAGTTTGGAAGCGTGTAAAAGCCCGTCTTAGCAAGTTAGGGCATTATGTTTAAAAATGCTTTGTCAGATTTATTGCTTGCTGCAAAGTGGCATTTTGTCTTGGTGAGACTAATGTCATGGCACAACACTACAGACAATGAACTTTATATTATGTTTATACTGCTAAAGGTCTGAACTCTGTGGAGTCACTTCATAAGCTTCAAGCTTTTTTTATTTGTATTTATATACTTTTTAATCAATAACTAGATTTTGTTTCATACTTCAAAAAAATACATCTGTTTCAGGTACTCACTCCAAGAAGTGACACCCAAAAAAGCAAACCCTATGCTTCATGTTTTCCTTACAGAAATGACAGATACCCTGCACCAGTAACCAACATGCCAGGTTCTTGTTTCTCTAAATTGCAGCAAGGGTTGTTTGCACAAATCAAATACTGTTCTTGCAGGGTTAGGCCAGTAATTCATGCACAATATTGTAAAAACCACACTAATTTTGGAATATGGTCAGCTTACTAAAGCGGAAGCATTTCACTCTCCATAGAGTAAAAATGAAACCTTCAGCATCGTATATTGCCATGTCTCGGTCTTACTTTAAGTGGCATTAGTCCCTAAATTTATTCTTCTCTTAGTCCATTTTGCCCCACAAGATCCCCTTTCCAGCATACAAAGTTTCCTGTCCATATTTGACATCTGTCCTGAAAAGCACTTTTTGAATGATCTTAGATATAGTAGAAGAGTCTTCACCTCACAGTCTTGAGGCAAAGGAAAAAAAAAAAAAAAAAAAAAAAAAAAAAGGCTTGTTCGTAGCTATAAAATATAATTAGTCTTTTCCTAATCAGAAGAATAAAAATTGCATTTTCATAAAAATTTAATCAAGCATTATACAAAAATCACAGTGTCCTCCTGGCTATGCAGGGTTCAGATAGCCAAATTGGATTTTTAAAATTACAGTAAGTGCAGCTTAAAAAAAAAAAAGAAAAAAAGAAAGAAAAAATCTATTTGAGCAACGTGGCTGCACTTGTCTTCAGAAACTGGAGCTAGTGGTGACCAAAACCTGAGCTATACTGTAAAGTCCCTGATGGATCTGGGTTTGCCTGAATGCTACACCACGGTATGACAGAAGGAAAGAAAGCTAGCTGCTAGTTCTCGTGCTTTCTTCAGTGGCTCTCCTTTTCTCATGTTTTCAGAAAGAAATTGTCTCCAGAAGTTTGGGGAAAGGTTGAATATGCTATGGCACACTGTATTTGTCATTTTCTTTGTCGTCTTTTGTACGGATGCAGTAAGAATTTATTGTTATCATCAATAGTATTTTCCCCTACATAATTCAATCTAAATCTAGAGGAAGTTCCTAATTAGCCATGAATTATATTTAACCCATTGAGGATATTGGTATCTTCTTTATTTTAAAATTACATTTTGACTTTGGAGAGTGAAAGTTTACCCATGTGACTAAAGAGCTGACCTGATCATTGCAATTTCACTTCATTTACAAATACTGCTGATAGACAGAAACGTATGAAAGCAATTATTGTTAGCAGAAAGCCTTAAAAACCTGCTGACTTCAAATTAAACAGCACAATCCTCCGATTCCCTGTCATTCTTTTCAAGCACTGGCAGTATCTGTGGAGTATAGGCAACGCAGACAATAGCATGGGATGAAGTGCCAACATTTTCACTATGCATTAAAAGCAAAACAAATCTTGATCTTAGACTCCCTGAGAGTACCTAATACTGTACGTATCCTTACAGTAGGCAGGATTTATTTTTTTCTTTATTTTCTTACATTTTGTTTCATTTTATTTTGTTTTCTTTATTTCATTTTTCCCTTTTTTTTCTGTGTGTGTGCATGATTTGGTAAACATTACACTTCATAAAGATGTAACTCCAATGAATTCTGCGTAAGAAAGGATGAAAATTGTGTTCATGCACTTTTTTTGATTTATGGGAAGAAGTGGCATAAAATGCTCAAGTTTTAATACAGTAAGTTCATCATTGGCATACCATCTGATGCAAAAATATTATTTTGCATTGTCACCTTCGACATAAGAAAGCAAAGCCATACTTTAATCATACTATGTGGACATACTACTAGCTACCATCTCAACCTGTGATTTTACCGTTGCTTTATATTATTATTAATATTCTATTATTATTCTATTATTATTATTATTAACATTATTATTATTTGGCTGCAATGGGATTCACATAATCTAAATAAGTGAAATTGTGTACTCAACACTTGATGTTGTTGCATTTATTTATTTATTTATGGGTAGTATAATCTCAATAGTAAATGAGGCATAGGAATTAGGAATAGAAATTTCATCTTAAAAGCAAAATAAAAACCTCCTTGGTCTGAAAAAGGAATAAATGATAATTTGATCATTTCAGTTATGTGATTTTTCTGCATTTTATAGCCATATTGCCTTTGTGCCTCCCAATTCACCTAAAATTACACATATATGGCATAGCTTGTACTAAATTCTAAGTAGAATCCAATCCAGTTTCTTTTAAATGGTCTCAATATTATTTCACTAAAAAATGGCTAAAAGGCAGGAGGCTACTTTTATTGTAATGAAAGGTTTACATAGGAAAAGAATTCCAAAATCCATGTAGAAACCCCATCTTGTCATTCATTTACTGCTAATTCAGATTTATTTCTGCATATAAACTTGAGGTTATAGTCTGTGCCTAGACCTTAAATACACCAGCGGAAGGATAAAAAAAAATCCTTCAAAATACCAGTTTTTCCCCCACAAGTACAATTGTTCTTGTGCCTTCTGTGGCTTACAATTTTCATCTTTTAAACTTTATTTTTCAATTACTACAGCTGCAATAAACACTGACTTCCTTTTTTTTTTTTTTCCCGGCTGTTTGACATAATGTTGATAGCTATGCATATTTTGTGTCTTTTTAAAAATTAAAAAAAAATAAAAAAAACAAAGCAGGAGAATACGTTTTTGAAGAAGAGAATTTTTAGAACAGTTTGATAACGCAAATTATTTTTTCTCAATTGTTTGAGCAGCATTCGAGTTTTGAAAATTCTTGTAGAAGCCAATTTTTTGTAACTGTGGTGCAAATCTTGTGTTTTCTTAGCCTGATGAAAAGTAGTATAGAAGCAATATTTCATACGTGACATATGTGCATATACAGATACGTATGTGGTCACACACACAGGACAACATATGTGTGGGCATATGTATGTATATTTACACAAAAACACACACACACACAAAAGATACGTATGAAGTGAAAAGCTTACCTTTTTCCTATCTAGATTAAGAACCTATTTTAGACATTTGTTATGTTTTGTGAAAAGAATGTTCTATTTGAAACTACAAAACATTTAATTCTTACTGTATCTCTGGTTGTTTAATGGGAACGTTTCACATTTAATGGTAAACACGTGGAAGATGTTAGAATGTAGTAATTATTTAAGGAAGTGTTCACCCATGTATTCCTGAGGTTTGCTTTGTGCCTCTGAGTATTATTTAATTAAAGTGTTTTTAGTTTGCAGAATCTTTGTTACTGTACCAGGTATGTGGGTGAACATTGAAAATCGAGGGGAACTTTTATAAAGCAATGTAAATATTCAACCTTATGGCTGTTCTTGCATAAAGACATAAGATTTTAATAACTACATTCTGAAAACATCTGTTGAATTTATAAGAAACACTACAGTAACTGTGTAGATAGTTGAAAGCATTCTTGAAAATCCAGCTCTCTACTTTTAAAAGTTAAGTCTCTTTCATCAGATGTCAAGGGAATGGGTAATACAGTTTCTGTAAAATTGCAGAATTTTTTTCTATGTATATGAAGTCAGTTAATAGAAAAATGTTTTTTTTCCACAGGTTAATATTAATTAAGAAATAAAGGTGAAGATTTTGTGGCTTTAAAGATAGGATTTTCACCAGCAGCATTGAAAGATTATACATATATATATATACAGAAAGATATATATATATATATTAAAAATGGAAAGTGGTTTACAAAACCCCCAAAATGAGCACTGTACATGAGAAGTGAAAGCAAAAACTATATTTGCCATGTGTATTATATAGCAATCATTGGTGTTAATAGTGCAAATGTTTCCTTCTGGTACCAACTCTGTGTTTGAAAATTCCAATACGCATTGTTTTCAAAAAGCTCCCCTTAAGGAATGTAACTGGTTTATATGAGTAAGCAGTTACTGTATTGCACTTAAATGTTCTGTTGAAGGAAATGCAATTTTGTTTTCTGTAGAACTGTTGGTTGTAAACCATCTATAAACTGAAGCTAAAAATGCTCATATTTAGAGCTGGGATGAAAACTGGTATTTAACCTTTGTATCTTCTTAGGAATATCCTTTTTAGTGTATGAAAGGTGGTGGCACTATGACTTTATTCAGTCTTTTCATCTGAGCCACAGTCACCTCTCTCCCAAAGCAGCCACCTTCCAAATGCACAAATACTGGGATATGTAGAAACAAATCTAGAAGAAACAGTGAGCTTACATTTTTTTCTAAAGTCCATACCTTCTGCATTAATTGTACCACTCGAGCGAGATAGTAGACAAACACAATAACCATCTCATTACCATATAACATGTAAGAGTCAGAAACTAAAAAAGGAGGGGAAAAAAAGCCTCTTTAGGTTGGTTTTAATGCTGCCCAGAAGAGTCAAAGGTTAAGGTTTAAACTGATATTGTCCCAGCCATTACTCATATGTATATAGTTACAAAAGTGACAAAACACTGCCTTTATATTATTTAGCAATATGTTGTAAATAGCATTATTAAGCTCTTTTTTTTTTGTAATAAAGACCCTTTAATTTGAAAATAGTACAATAACTGAACTGATAAAGTCAATTTTTGATTTTTTTTATTTTATTTTTTAGCTAGAGGCAATTTCAACTGTGGATTTTTTTGTTGTCGTCTATTGTTCTGAAGACTTTGCATAATTTATTGGTTTAATTTATCCTAATTTATTTGATGAAGGTGTACAATTTTGTATTACCAAGGATGTACTGTAATATTGATGACAAGATAAAACAATAAGACTCCCCTGTCCGTTTGGAAAAAAAAGGTGCAGTAGACAATTGATTGAAAAAAGTTACAATTCTAGCTTGGCAGCTACTAAATTTAAGATAAACACAGGAAAAATGTTGGGGGGGGGTGGATTTTATTTTGTGTGTTTAAAGCTTTTGTATACTCTCCAGACTTTTACCTTTTTGCTTTGTACCACTTAAAGGATACAGTAGTTCAATTGCCTTGTGTGCCTTCCATCTTCTCTAAACTGAATGTATGTGCAGTATATATGCAAGCTTGTGCAAAATAAAATATAAATTACAAGCTCATTGCCATTGTTTACATTTATTTCCAAAAGTTTATGTTGCCCCATGTCAAGAGGTGAACTCCTGAACTGCTCGGCTGCAGCCAGGCTGTGCCTAACACTGTAGTCCTCTGAAGGTTTTCTTTTCCCCTTAGTTCAAATTATTTATTAATGGAACTACCAGCCCTCTTGCAAAATGGATATAATGATTTATGGCCTCGGTGCCCTACCTCCAGCACAGCACCGGTTAAGATAATGAATGTTATTTTGCAATAGTCTATCTGACAAGGAATAACTCCCTGGAAGAGACCTGTTATGTCTGAGGCATAGACAGCCCTTTAAATTAAACGCAGCCAATGTGAGCTGGAAGGTACTTTTGTTTATACTGTTAAATCATTTCCTGGGTATAGAGGGTTGTTTCCCTGCCTGGTCCAAGTGTTTGACCCTCTGGGCACATTGCAGGGCCTGTCTGTGTCCTGCAACAGGGAGTTCCTCAAGGTGGGTGAATGCAGGGATAGTGCTTGTTGAGCTGTGGTGGTTCACATTTGGTTCTCATTTGTTACTCTTCCCAGTGTGGCCTTGTTAGTGACCAGATACCATCCTCTGTTCTTTTTGTTACAATCCATCACTCATGGATTTCTTCTGTTTCAAGCTGTGTATTCATCAGCATCATATATAACTACTCTGTTCCTACACAATTCCTCAAAATGTATTTGTTCATGGTTTCTCTTTTGATCTTTTCTGTGTCTGCTGCTTCATATGTATCTTAAAATTTTGGGGTTGAGTGGACCTTTGATTTACATGATTGTCTGTGTTTTGGATATGAAAGTTCTCTTTTTGGCTTAGAATTGGTGCAGATGGCAGTAAGACTAGCCTATTTAGATCACAAAATCCTGCAAGACTCTTCTGATTTTGAAGGCGAAGCATGTTAAAAATATATTTTGATCTAAGGTCATTTATTTTAAGTATCTTCCCTGATTCAGCCTCAGGACACTGGAGATGAGCTGGAGCCTGAATCCAGCTCTAGCTCCATTGTAACAACCAAATAAATACCTCATATCTGCAACAGCAGTTAAAACTCCATGTATTTTTATACAACTGGAGTTGCATTTGTTGGGCCACCTGAACACGAGGTGTAAAGGAGGTTGTGGAAGGTCATGAAGTTACATCTACATAACTAATATTCATTTGAATGTGAGATCTTCTCTGGTTTTCCTGCAAACAAATTGCCTCTCCTAGTTACATCTATCCACATTACTAAACCAACATACTAAAAGAATTCTTGTCTTAGTTATCAAGACTTAACTAGATGAGGGAGAGGGAGATCATCCTCAGGTACCCAGTTAATGGACCAAGCATCTGAGCTGTGTGGGTAATTGCCAGCTCACTCTGTGCCTCTGTCAGTTTTTCTCTCAAATATACTGGATCTGTGAACTGCAGGACACTATTTGCCATTTTACCCTGCAGTGGAAAGCACACAGATCTCTAAATAAGAAATCCTAGTTATTGGCATCTCAGAATACTGCAGGAGTTCAGAGCTAGACTGGAACTTGGCAAGTAGTCCCTGTCATTGCAGAGGGCCAAATCAACTTTCCCAGGCTTCAAGCACCCTGAAATGATCCAAGTTCTGCAGATCTGGCCATCTGTGCTTGGAAATCCTCAGTTCCCCTAATACCTGGAATTTTTACAATAAGAAAGATACAATGTTCTAGCTTAAAAATCATAAAGAAGACATGAATATCCCTGAGCAAGGCAAATAATTGAATGATTTTATGTCACTGAGACCATCACTAGCAACTGGGGTCTTTTACACATCACATTACTGAGAAGCTAAATGTGGAAGACTGCATTTTGCCATTTGAGAGCCTGAAAGGGTTAATTGCTCTCATTTTCTTGGTCTGTACCCTTATTTATGCCCGGTCTAGGTTGTGCCAACACAATTTCTATGGAGATGATCCCTTCTGATCCAGTCTTCCCTCTTTGTTAGGAGGGAAAGGGAGAGTGGCAGCATACGACTGACTGCATTTGGGAAATAAAAGCAAATATGTCCCTCACTCTTTGCAGTGGGTTCCGGTGCTTCCCCAAACTCATCTTAGTTACTTTTAAAATACGGCATCATGTTTGTTTTAAGAACACAATATGCAAAATTAAATCTTTGCTAAATTCTTTTGTTGAATGGGGATGGAGGGCTCCCAGGGCGAAGGCAGAGCTGCTAGATAAAAAGGGCTGGGGGGTAGGAGGGTTGTTTCCCTGCCTGGTCCAAATGTTTGACCCTCTGGGCACATTGCAGGGCCTGCCTGTTCTCCCAGCTTTTCAGTGGGCAGAGGCATTTGGAGAAGCTGCCTGTTAAACCTTGATAGATTGGTGGGTGCAGAAAATCCATCAATTGCTACGATGGCCATTTTTGTGTAGGGTTTATTTGGACTACAACCATACCTGTACCTCAAAGAGATGAAAGAGGTATCCTTTATTTAAATATTAAAAATTTTTAGACACCCGAGTGAATGCTTGTTGGCTTAGGTTAGCTTGACTCTTTCCAGAGCTGCAGAGCAGAGTGAGACATTGACTCTCCTTCAGAGAAAAGACCCCCCACCTCACTCTGCCCAGAGTCTGGGAGGCTGTGATTGCATTTTCGTGAATAAATCCTGGGCAACTGAATAGTGGTACTTTCCCATTTATTTGGGAATCAGTGTGAAAAAACAAACAAACAAACAGACAAGCTATTCGCTTCACAACAAAACACATGAAAATGAACTGCTGTTTGTACCCAAATGCAGTTAATTGCATGCACAGTTTAATTTTATTCTTTAAAATTAGGCTTAAGGTTGAGTCTCTATCTAGGCAAAGGAAAATAAAAACCGAGAAAGATGGCACAGATAGCTAAAGAAATACTACCGGCTCCAATGTAAATATGTTTGTGGTTTGCAAGAGACCTGCCAGTCAGGCAGCTGTGGGAGGTAACAGGGGAGAACGCATGAGAGGAAAAAGTCTTGTGGCAACAGTGGCCAGTTTCATTATGACCACTGCCAGACTGTGAAACAACTCTGGGGGCTTGAAATCCTATTGCCTATTAAAACTGGGCATGACAGCTCTTTTTTATGCTTCACCAACCAGAGATGGAACAGTGTCCTAGGGGAAATAAGGAAAAATATTTATTACAAGTGTTTAACACCTTTTAGTACAAAACAACCCTAATATGCAGCACTCAAGGATAATTCATGCCAGCACATGTAAAACCAAGGGAAATCGTTTATCAGCTCAATAATTTGGTCAGCGCTTTTAAAGGAAGAGATGATGCTCCAGTCAAAACCATAAGGCCAGATTTCTCTGAAGTAGAGGCACTTTAGGTTTTGGTTTTTGGGTGTTTTTTGTGGTTTTTTGTTGTTGTTGTTGTTGTTGTTGTTGTTGTTGTTGGTTTGGGGTTTTTTTAATATTATTTTTACAATTTCTCAGTAATCCACACAAGGCTCTGACAACACACTCACTCCAGAGACTTGCATGGCTGCCTGACTCGGGGGACCCGAGGAAGAACTGGGGGTTTACCTGCCCCTCATGCATGGCAGTAGTTGCTGGCATATTTAAGAAAAGCCTAGGACAGTCAGGGTTGGATCTTGAACAACACACGAGGCAGAGGTTTAAACTGCTTCAAAGGCTTGTCTGAAAACCCGAGCTTGTCTCACACTGCAAACAGTATGGAAGGATAAGAACACTCGGGTCAAGGGGTGTATTTCAAATCTTTCCTGATGCAATGTGTGTGTTTGGAAGTGGTATAATATGAAATGAGCTCCACTGCTTTCTTACACGAACATATGCATTGTGACTTCCCAGCTTTGGGAGAAACCTAGAACTCAGGCGGGGGGAGCTCCACCCCTCGCCGTGCGCCACAGGGAAAAATCTCAAGCGCTTTCAAAAGGCTGCACTGAAATCTGTTCCTGCTCCGTGTCCCCATTTTATAGGGAGTGAAATGGAGATGCGGGATGGTGGCACCATCTCCCCAGGATCCCCTTCCTGCCCACTGCAGAGCTGGGAACAGCTCCTGCTCCTGCAGCCCGGGCGGGCGCTGCCCGCCCCACGCGTTACTCATTAACGCTGGTTACTGGTTAACAGCCGCACACGGGGGTCCTGCAGGTCCCAAAGACCCTGGGCTACATTGCGCAATCCACACGCTGCTGCCCTGCCAGTTTTATCTCCTCGCTGAAACCTTGCTTCCTGGCATCCTTTTGCATCTTTCCTAGTGGCCGGAGCCAATATGTTAAAATACTGTTTACGCGGCCATTTGCTTTCCCAGAACCTGGGGGGGACCCGAGGAAGAATTGGAGAAGCGCATCCATGGCAAGGTTGTTCCCTGCCCGTGAGTCAGGTTTCTCCCTCCCGTCAGAAAGAGCCTGCTGATTAAAAGGTGTTTCTGCCCTTCCCGAAATTTCCAGAGCGTTCGGCAGCCTTTAACCGGGGCCACGGCCGGCTGCTGGTGGCAGCACAGGATGGCTGAGCCAGCGATGGCAGGGAAAGAAAAAGGTCAAGGTGTGCCGTGGTGGGGCAAGAGGGAAACCCAGCTCTGCCAGAGAGTGACCCTGTGCAAAGGCCGGGCAGATGGGCGCTGCCTGAGGCCACAGAAGCTGCTCCCTGCCCAGGGCAAAGGGGCCCAAAGCTGGTGCCCAAAAGGCACCCAGGGAGTGCTGGAGGACAGCAGTGGCAGGAGGGGTCTGGACCCCCCACCACAGCGGTGGGGTGAAGCTGGTGCCCAGTGTCAGGCACCCCTGCCCTTCACGCTGCTCCCTCCCTGTATTTCCAAATTCCAGTACCCTTCTCACATCTCTTTGGAGGAGGGAAGTGAACAGGGGTGACGGTGGTTTCGACAAGGTGAACGTGGCTGCAGCCCCAGCAAATAGGCATGTATGTTATCCCCAGCAAAAGACAGCAGCCCAGTGATTCTGGATATAGTGTTACATCACTTGCAAAATTTAGGATTTGTCCAAAACATGTACTCTTTTTACATAGATAATATCGGTAATATATAATAACTATCATTGTTATTATTAACCTTAAGGAACTTTGTTATTCCATAAATATAAATAAAGTGTAGTTATCCTTAATCTGATTTCAAATGACCTGAAAAGAGAATCAAAAAAGTGCAAGAGAGCTGTACAACAGGGGAGAAAATGGCGAGTGGGGGAAGGGGGGTGAGGGTGTTGACTGTAAAAGAAAGAAAATTATCCCAATTCTAGCACTGCTGGAAAAACGTGAAAGTTATTGCCGCACAAAGAACCTCTTGAACTGCTCTGCCTTCCAAAATTTCTACTGCACTCTCTGCAGTTACTTGTGTATGGCAGAAGCAGCATCTTTGTATTATATGAACAGTCTGCTTCATAATCAAATACCATCTGTCGCTACATCTGAACTTGTTTTCAACATCTGTGCGTTCTGGTCTTAACAAAGCTTTAAAAACTAATTCAAAAACTTTCACAGATCACTGACTAAATATGTACATTTACCATCTTTCATATTGGTTTAAAATATTTCTTCTATAGCTGCATCCCCTTGGCTGGGAATAGTTAAGATGTATACACTGAGTTGCTTTATTAAGCTTATTTTCTAATGGCCTTGGGTAGCCAAGTGCAAAAGAGGGACACTTGCTCAGGCACCGAGAGGACCCATCATATTCTTTCTTGGTGCCAATACAGTCCCTTTCTGCCAATGAGAAACCTGAAAGTTGATCAGCTACCATACCCCAATTACTCAAAATGACACTACAGATAAAACTGCAACCAAGGGGAGAATCAACTGTATGGCTTATATGCTGCTAAAGTGTGTCTGAACAAATGGTGAAGTAAAATCATGAGAGCCCTCAGGAGGATAAGTACGTTGTTACTTTGCACATGCTTCAGAAATGTGAAGTACATCTTTACAGAACTTTTGGCCAACCCCCTGGCAGATGTTGACCAGTTTTGCTTATGTATACATCAGTTGCAGAACACTAAAACAGAGATTGGAAATTTTAATTTAGTCAAGGCAGTTGGGCTAAAATGATGGCTTTTGTTGAAACCATTAAATAGAGCTGCCTAATGAAGTACAGTACAGCACTGGCAAACCGAGCCCTGATGAGATGCAGCAGCTTCCAAACTGCAGCCCTGCAAAAGGGAAGAAGGAAGCTTGCAAGTCTTTAACTAAAGTGGAATGGCGACAGCCCTTGTAAAGCTGCGTTTGATTTTGTGTTTGAGGGCAGATGCACTTGTACATTATCGCCCTGACATTTTAACCATTAGTTGGAAATGTGCCGTTGCAGTTCCTGCCATATATTTCTCAATCCTATTTGTTAGAAAGTGAGCTAATAGACAGTGTGATGAAGTGATCATAAATTCACTTTCAAAGGGCATTTGGGTTCAGAGCCTAAAGATTGAATATGGCAAATTCTTAGGCATGGGGAAGAAGGTGGGGGCCAGGAGGGTCATTCTCACTGATGGATTCAGTGATTGATTCCACTACAGAACTATATTTGCCCTTTACTTGGCTATTTAACACAGAATAGCTATAATAGGTTCCCGATCCATTATTCCTCTTCTTCCTAGGGTCACTATGAAGTGATAGAAAATATAACCTTGGCTGTGATAAAATAAACTTTAGCATTATCAGGTGTTTGGAAATTGGAAGGTGTCTGATTGCTTTATATAGGATAGACACAAACACACACACACACACACACACACAAAGGGTTATAATATAATTCTCAGTGCCGCCTCTGACAAATGGTTATTACCATTCAGTATTGGTTTTTTGCTCATGCAATAATATGGTGTCATGCAAGTCCACACAGCCTTGAAATTCTTCTTCTTATACACAGCCTTCCAAAAATCACATGCAGAATGCTGCTCTTTTAATGGTGATTAGCAGCATTTTTTTAAAGATAGGTGGCTTAGAACAAAATTTGCTTTGAGAGATTATCTGAAAGGCAAGATGAAAATGAGTGTTTTAGCACAAGGCAGCCCCAAAATATTTTCAATAATTAGAAGAGACTTATGTTCCATTTCACTGTTTTATGTTATATAGCATAGAGCAAGTGCCACTGTAGTTAAGTGTTTGTCAGCATTTCCCTTGTAAATCCTGGTTTTCCAGAGGGTTGCTATAACTTGCCAATTTCAAATCGCACTGGGCTAACACTCACTATCCACATTGTCAGCCCAGATGTAAATTTCTGTTGTTGTTATTACCAAAAATGAAATCAAGTGAAGCTGCTGGTTTTTAGTTCATGGCAGAAGATGATGGCTGGGAAGTGGGGGATGGTGGTGGCTTATGTGCTTTTTTCCCCCCTGTTGCTCCTTGTTGGGATTTTGTTGCTGCAATAACCTGATTCAAATAGGTTTGTTCTGAAAGGGATGTGAAAGATATTTTTTGTACATCCCAAAAATAAGTGACACATAGAGGGCTCAGGGAGAGAAGAGGACAGCATTCTTATCTGGTACAACTTACTCCCAGCTGGGCGGTTGGTATCCAGGGGTACCTGCTGACCCAATTCCAGGCTTGGGTTCTGCTTCATGAAGGCCTTAACATGCTAATAAATGTCCATTAAGCTGCTGAATCCTGGAACAAAACATAAAATTAGTTGACTCAGCTGGAGCAACTCCTATGGAGCACAGGAGCAAACCCAAGTCTCCTCTTCCCAGCCTTTGGGGCCAACCTCTGGGGTCCCTATAGGATCTTATACACAGACCCATGAAGAAGAGGCTAATCCTTCTTCAACATCCCCAAAACCTACATGATCCTACTATGGGCACAGGAGAGCACAGGACTTCAGGGCTGCAGCCCCTAATGTTCTCTGCATGGCAGTGGAGCAGAGGGGTACCTCATCCACTTTGAATTAAGTAAAACTAATTTTCCAGCTTAAAAAAGAATTCTAAAAAAAATTTGTCCTTGTATTGATTGAGTCTTTTGCTATTTAACAGCTGCTTGGTTTTGTTATACTGGAGAAGGCTGTACTGAGATGTTCTTGGCTGTTTTCCTTGTGGGTGCAGCCCTCCACCCCTGTGAGGCATAAGCACGTAAATCTGGACTAACATCAGATTTACACCAGTGCAGGAACACATTTTCTCTGACTTTTAAGTGGAGAAACAGGCTTAAGGTCGAAGGTTTGCATTGAGGAGGAGTGCACTTGTACATGTTTACAAATCTAGATGTTTTCTGCAAGTAAAGAAATGGGAAGTCCCTGGGTGAGCAGTTGTTACCAGCTCTAGGGAGGCTAAAAACTGGTAATACCACACTCCAGCTGCCTGGAGGAAGACAAATTAGAGAATATGTCCGTATCACTTGGAAGATACCCACAAATCTTGTAGTACTTTTAAATCAGCTGATGTGTCTTGCGGAGCTGGCAGTTGGGGAGTTCATCTCACTGGGCAGGTTGGGGTATGGTTTGTGATATTTTTGGTGTTCTGGACTGAGAGACCAAGGTCAGCAAAAGAGACTTTGACATTAGCAGTGTTACATCAGCTTACATCAGGTGAGGTTTCAGTTTGTGCTCAGTAGCAGCAGATTATCTCTATAAGCCATTGCTCAGGTACCTCCTCCAAGATCTGCACTAATCAGAACTACTCCACACACCACTTCAGCATAGAAAACAAGATCTGTATTAGTCATACACTGTTTTCCTCTCCTGGAAAAATTCTTAGCTAGATTCCACTTGAAAACAAAGGGCAATTCCCTGCCTATTTAAGTGTTAAGTCAGAATGCTAATTTTATTCTATATCCAAGCCCCAAATTTCCATATGTTTATGCATTCCACCACAAAATTCAAGCTTCAAGATCAGAGGACCCCAGCTAAATGTCAAGATATTTCCACAAGAAAGAAAAACTGGATTTGCCCTCTATGTAAGGCACACAGCAGATAAAACCAATAATACCTTATCTCCTCTCATGACTTCCTGGCCAGAAGCAGCAGCAATATATATTAAGATATCAATTGACTGTTTATAGGATTAAGTAAGGAATAGCTGAAATCAGTCCTTGCTTTTATTTGAGTTTAATTCATCCAGGCAGAGATCTGTGTGGTAACCACCTATAATAAAGTAATAATAGCAATAATAATAGAGCTTTGCACTTCCACAGCATCTTCCACTGAAAGTTATCTGTGTGCTTCATAAACATTACTCTTGCATCCATTCCTTCAATTCCTCCACTTTCTCCTCATCTTTATCTGTAGAATCTGCAGTAATATGATAGCGTGGATGGCCTTACAAATAAACTAAGGCGAGCTGCTACTTCAATGAAATAGAGAAAGAGCAAGGTAAAGTTATGTGAAAAATATGAGGGAAATTCAGTAGGCTGGAGACAGTATATATTCATTTTGCTAACATGTTATGTGCTCAGTTAAGGAGAAAAGAAAATCCATACATTCTGCTAGGTTCACTGATATTCTTGAATTAAGGGAATATAAATCAACATGCACCACTCAGCATGTCTGGTTTCTGAGACATAAAATGTAGAGGAAGAAAAATATCAGTGAAGAAAGTTTGGAAAGACACGGGTTTTGTTTCTTTAGAACAGATAGTGTTTTCTAAAATCTCAGTCTTATGAACACATATTTCACATGTGAGTAAGTCACAGCATTGAAAGGTGGCAGGAGATGTAGGCAAGGGGTTGCAATTTGAAACTCCTCAGAACAGCAGGGCTCCCTTCGTCTGGGGTTATAGGGCAACTAGCTCACTAAGCACAGTTATGAGACAAGAAATACTAACAAATACTGACACAGGTTCAGTATTCAGTGTCTTGAACTGACTTCAGAACAAGGGAAAAAGATGATATTTTCTCCTGGAAATTCATCCCTGGAATCTTAGCCTGTTTCTTAGCCTGTTGTTTTTCTGGTGGAAAACTTCCTAGAGTGAAATTCTCACCAAGTGGATAGCAGCACAAAGCCCATATAGCACTATACTTGTGGTAATGGATTCTTCTAGTTTGGTGCTTTAATGTAAACTGAAAGGTAAACAAAATTTAAAAGATGAGGACAACATCTGAGAATGCATAAAATTACACAAGCGGGCAGATTTGGGAGAAAAATGCACAGTGAAGAGGAGTTTTCCAGATGGAAAGGGCTTCTAAGCAGGAAAATCCCAACGTTTCACCAGTATCAGAGGCATTTTTCCTCTTGCGTTAGGTCTGAAGATTCTGTCCACAAAGAATCTGGTCCCTCTATGACAAAGTGGCCATTTCCTTTGCTGGACAAATCCAGGTTTTAATTGAGCATGGTGAAATACTGGGAGAGGCATGAATAACAGAGGGAAAGGGAACAGGCAGTGGACTCCAAGGGAGGACCAGGACAAACAAGAAAACTGTGGTCCGTGCCTCAACTTCTCTATCCATAAAATACCAGCAGTGGGAAGTATCTTCCTGTGCTAAGCATATTGAGAGGGGTTCTGTGTGTAAACATCAAAACTACTTCCAGCTATTACCCCCCCCTTCAGTAATTTCATTCTGCCCTCCCCCTTTTCTCAGTATGACAGTGACTGTAGCACTAGCCCAGTAATTGGATGTTTTCCTGCCTCAAACTCACTGGTATTTAATTTTTATATCATTCTCAGAACCTATCACATATTTGTTTTGATTTATTCAATATTGATCCTTTCTCTGACTTTCAAGCAGCTATCACCTTCCCCGCCCGTTCCCAGGGAATCTGCCAAGCCAGCAGTTTGTGATTTTGTCATAATACATGTGTTTCATTTGCCGAGTGGCTGTCACAAGCATCTCACAAATGTTACATCCCCTCTTTTTATTCACACGTTCTGTATATTCAGTGTTCCCAGAGATGGGCTTTTCTTGTGTGGAGAAGCAAGCCTTTTTGTATCAGTTTGCAGGGTACTAATCTAAACCTGTTTTAGCAGAGAAAGAGGAGCTTTATTTTTTGCTGGATTTGAATAAATGCTCTTATCTGGCTTTCCACAATACACTATGCACACGAGAGCAGAAAAAAGACAGCTGACTGAGGCGAACCCGGGGCGACATTTTCTGAAGTGTTGAGGTGGCTTCAGCAGGTTTCACTTTGTTAGCAGTCACTTGCATTTTGCTTGCTCATGGTACACAAGCACATCTCCATTTCAGAAAACCAGTGTAAAATATTCTAAACTGCTGTCCCCAAATCTGTTCTTTGTTAGTTCTGTGTCTCACTGCTGGAAGTCTTCTACAGCATGGCCATGAGAAGAAGGCCAAATATCACCGCTCTAAACATTTTATTTTTAGGACTTACCCTCTTCCAAGGAAACATGAAGCAAAGCCCATATCAAGCTATGTTAAGAGCACAACCAGCAGACCAAGGAAAGTTTTCATCCCCTTCTATTTAGGCCCATCTATTTAGTATCACCTCTCTCAACTCTGGAAGTCAAAGAAGATATCGAGAAACTGAAAAGGTCCCAGTAGAAGGAGACCAAGATCATCAGCACATGAGTGTGGAAGAAAGATTGAAGCAACTGGTCTTATTTGAGAAGATGAAGAGAAGGCTGGGAAGGGAGGTCTCTAGTCAATATTTGAAGGGTAGTCACAAAGTCAGTGTTTGAAGCGTAGTCACAAGGACAACTGAGCTGCTCTTCTTGGGAGTGACAGACAGTAAAACAAGGAGCAATAACTGATGCCTAAAGATTTTTTTCTTTTTT
The DNA here is from genome assembly GCF_029207755.1 of Chamaea fasciata. Classification (NCBI taxonomy): domain Eukaryota; kingdom Metazoa; phylum Chordata; class Aves; order Passeriformes; family Sylviidae; genus Chamaea; species Chamaea fasciata. The sequence goes on along the minus strand of NW_027094088.1, from coordinate 21,558,109 downwards.
TATATATATTTTTATACCTAAAGATTTTTTGCTTTTTTATAAATATTTTTATGTATTTGTAGCTTTGTAGATTTTTAACATATAGATGTATAGTTTCTAGCATTTACTTACACTTTAGAATAGTAGATTACCCTTTCTAACACATTATGTCACATTCTTGAAATTCTATTTAGTCTTATTTCCAAGAAAAGAATTTCTAACAAGGACATCTTGTTTTACACCAGGACTTGGGAGACAAAACAAAATATAGGGTGAAGAACCCCTTGGAATCTCTCCAATAGGGCACATCCCAGGGTGGGTTCCCAGGACAACTGGTCTCCTATTAAATGTATTTGCTAGATAAACTAATTAATTAAACTTATAAAATGGTGATAATCTGATGCCATGAGTGTGCATAGCTATATTTTGTGCACATGAAAGATTCATAAAGAACTGCTCTCCAGATCTACCACTTTAATGTCATTTGGAAAGTTTTTCTTTCGATTCCAGGCAACATAACCACGAGCTGTGGCTCAGAAGATTCAGAATAGACAATGAGGAACTCTTACTCATTAGAGGAGTAGGCTCCTAGGGCAGAAACAAGCTACCCAAGAGCTGGTATCTCAGTCCATGGAGGCTTTCAAGACTCATCAAGGAAAAAACCCAGAAAACCAGATGTGACATTATCTGGCCAGTTAGTAATAGCTGTGCACTGAGCCGGAGGCTGAACAAGATGACCTCCAGGAGGTCCCTTGCGTGTCATACTTCTGTGGTCAAAAAGTGTTAGGAAAGTTCAAAGGAACTTTTCAAGGAGCCCTCTGAGAGCATACACGTGTACACACTGACAGAGGGAGAAATCAAACAGGGCTTCCAATACAAACAGCTTCTCAAGGTACTCTGCCATCAGAGTTAAGCCCTTGTGATCTCCACAGGCATCTGAGACATGAAGAAGGATAGAATATAGAAGTCTGAAAAAAATAGTCCCTGTGTTGTTTACATTCAAGTCTTATCTCCCTATAAAATTCTTGGGAAACCCCCAGCTGTTTGCAGAAGCAACTACCAGCTTTCTCCTTGTTCTTCTCTAAACCATTTCTTTTCTTTAAACTGCTTTCCCTTCTTGTGAGCTTGCATTCTTTCTAATTCCACATCCTTACATTATTTGGGTTTTGTCTCTATTCTCTCAGGAATGTGCCATCTTGTGTAAACCTGAGATCTGGCTCCTTATCTCCAGTAATTTCCACTCTCAGCAGCCTCAGAAATAACTGGTTAATTAGAGGCATATGCTTGGGGGCTGTGTCCATTTCCACAGTTTATGCTGTATCGCTCAGGGGAAGCAGTGGTGGAAGAATCTATCCTTTTCTATGGAGAAATACCTTTTGTTTGCTGTATCACCCCAGGCAGCTTACAAAGTAAAAAGATGGTTTTGCACAGGGAAATTCAGAGATGGGACAGACTTTTGCATGGATCCTTTTCAGTAAGCATTTTGCTGCATTACCATTTCTGCTATCGCGTCCAGTGTCACCAGGGAACGGTTCAGCATAAACACCTCCTGAGGAACTGTTCCAGAGCCTAATGCCAACCTGAGACAGCTGCTGATGCTGAACAACATCATCAAGGGCCCACTGTCCCTTCCTGCCACTCCTCCTCCTTCACTACCAGTGAAAGAACTATGAAAAGACCAAGAGCTGGTGTACAGCCAACAAGAACTAAAGATCTTGCAGCTGGTTGTACCACCTGTGCCTTGTGAAATTCCAGCCAAAACAACGTCCCCTCCCTCCCCTCAGATAACCCCTTAATTAGAGAGAAGGGCATCCCATTTGATAACTTTATAAGCAGGAGGGGCACGTGCACAGCAGCAGGTATGGGAGGCAGTGGCTCCTGCTGTCACCAGTGGCTGTGGGTGACTGCTGGCCTGTCCTCTGTGGGTGTGCGGGGCCTCTCGGGGTGAGCCGCCGTGCACGTTCAAATCCACACGCAGCGTGCAAGCCACATTGTGCCAGATATATATAGCTGCTCAATGCCACCCTGCTGAGCCAGTGCCAGGACAGAGCACGTGGTGCTGGCTTTATTTGGGCTGGTTTGAGGGAGATGTACAGAATCCATGAGTGAAAGCGCTGATACATGCGGCTCTGACACAAAAGGAAGAATCCTTCACTTAGGGCCATAGAGCAAATCTAGTGTTCTGGATTCCCCCATTAATATCAAAGGGCATTATACATGTGTAGTCAGAGCACACTGTCTCAGGGCACGTTCTGCCACTCAGCTCTGAGGGGAAAATTTTGCTTGAGGCATGTTAGAAATGGGTCTATAGCCATTAGTTGATGACATTCTTCAAGCATCAAGCGTATTAGACCTATTTGGTTTTATCTTTTAATAGCAACTAATGTTTTGATTAATAATGTTGATTTTAACAGGACTAAAAATGGCAGCGGAACAGTTAAGATGGAAATTATACATCTTCAGTCCATCTCAGTCACGTATCTATTTCAACTTGTGTGTTTTCACATGTGGCATGAGCTTATACTCTTGTCCTGCTTGTGTCCATATCCTTGTTTAGATTCAATACTGGTGGACGCTAGAGAGAAAAAGACCCTAAATAAGCATGTCTGGATACAACCAGAGGATTACTTGCTGTGATTATAGTGCACACCCTGGTGACTAATGAGAGAGGTGAGACCTTACTTTTTGTGAGTGCTTGGTCTAAAGGGAGGCTGCTGATGCCAGCAGTAGCCCTGCCTTCAAACACATAACTGACCAGCTTTGACTCTATTCCGTGAAGGGCAGCAGCATTCATATATAGTGGCTCATTAGAAAGTATCAGCATTTCAGCTTTTTTATCCAATTAAAAACATCTGGCACTAGGGTGATCCAGCTGGCAGCCCATGGCTCCATACCTAAGTTGTGGAATGGCTGCACCCGTGGTTGCCTCAGCAGAGACCAAGAGCAGCTGCTAGAGCAGTGCTGGAGGCTGAGCACCTCTGCTGCATCCCTGCATCCCTGCCCAGCTGAGGGTTTCCAGACACCCCCTGGAGGCAGGACTGCTGCCCTGGGCACAGCTGGAGGCTCTGAGGGTGGGCATCTCTTCCTCCTGACCTAGAGCAGGGAAACATGAGCTAGGGGCAGGAGCACCAGCTCCTTTACCCAGAAGTTTGGGGTTTGTCCGGTATGGAGTAGCTGGAAATCTGTTGCCTATTTGATGCCGATCTCCTCTTGAGGGTCACCCAACACTGGACTGGAAACACTGGGAACATTTTAAAACAATCTCTCAGGACAGAGACTGCTTGGCAGGATGATTTAATTTTGCACACTTAGTTCACTCTAGCAATTTCTGCCACAGAATTTGTACTCTTCCCTATTGACTCCTCAGGGTGGAACCGAGAGGAAATACAGCATGACCTTCATCAAAATAAGAAGTACCATTAATACGAGTCCTATTCTTTCTCTGCTTTCCTCACAGAGTTAAGCGAGGCACAGGAATCATCAAATTAAATGGCTGGGTCAGCTTAATGTAATAAATCTATTAGTTCATATCATCATATATTTGATTTATACTACCCCAGACAATTACTAGCATGTCATTTCTTTGTTTAGGGATTTTTAATTTGAAAGTGTTCTAATCCTTAGTGTCAGCTGTTCCTGGTGGGTGATGACATATCTACTGTGAGCGAAACATTCTGATGACATATAGAGTGTAGGAATCAAATGTCATAAGCATAAATATTTAAGCAATAAGACATGACAGGTAGAGCATTTCTTGGCGATTATCACACACCTCGGGTGGTGTTATGATGAGGCATTTGTCCAAAGGCCAACTGACTTTAACACACTAAAAGTAGCATGATTGCCTGGAAACGTGCTACTTGAAGTGTCTTATTGACATTTTTGCCTTCTCTTGATGATTTCTTCATTTTCCAATGGGAGCCCCAAGGAATTACCATTTCCTTCCTTCAAGACAGGGAAAGATTACACCTTTGAAAGATCTGAGCACCCGAAGCTACATGGAAAGGGAGCCTGAGAGAAGGTGGACCTAAACCTTAACAGACAACATTCACTGCCCACATTCACAGCCTGATTGTGGCTTTGAAACAGCAGGTCTGTCATTTCCTACCATAATAAGTGCTTCTGGAACCAAGAAGACACAGTCAGCATGGCAATGAGGAGCCAAGTAATTTCTGAAGCAACATTCAAGCTACAGACAACTTTTGAGGAGAAAACACCCCATTGTCTTCAGTTTAGAAGGTGCTTTCTGTAGTTCCTTGCTCTGGTTTAATAGCATTACCTTTTCTATGAGCAATATAAGGCTATGTTGTGAAAAACAGAGGGGTTAGTCTTGACTGAAAGTGTATCAAATACACATTTAATCCTCAAAGTTATAGCTTCAGTTCAATTATCCAATACTGCTGAAAGCCTCGCTGAGATAAACCAGCTACAAGCAACGAGATCATTCACACCTTTGGAGCTCAAGTCTCAGGACTTGCTTCATTTCTGTCTGAACTGGATTATGTTATATAGAACACTATACACAAAAATAAATGTTGTTCAATGCCTCTAGTAGTTTTTATCTATTTGCCTCCTGTGAAAGAGAGGAAACATACGGAGGAATTTGCCAATTTGGCCAAATCTGCACCATCCATGGTGATTTCTGCTGTGATCACAATACCTCACCTTTTTGCATAAATATTTGGCTGGGCTTAATACAAATAGGTGGAAGAATATACATACATGTCTAGTGCACCTCACTGAGGAAAACAATGGGCCACATTCATGGTATGAAATTAAGAGTTGCAATGCAAATTTTAGGTATAACTGACTCCCTCAGCAGCTCAGTTCCTTGGCAATGTGCAAGCAGAGCCTGGTTGTAATTTCACAGATATCTAAATCATGCTTAACTTTTGCTTTTGGATTTAGAAGAAAAATGCCACATCTTTTTCTTTTACCTCCATCAACCACAGAGCTCACTGAAATAAAAAAGAGTAACAGCAGTAGCCATGACAGTATTTTCTTGCTCCAGATGAGACACTGATGTTTCTATGGATGATTTTCTGCTAGTGCTAAGATGAACCCCTTTTTTTGTGAAGAAAGAACCATTCTCTCTGGTCAGACTGCAAATCTCCTGCTCTTCCTTCCTTGGCTTTAGCTCTGCAGCAGCTTCAGCACCAAGGTTCAGGTTTGCTCCTCAGCCTACAAAACCCAGCAGCAGCACTCAGCCTTAGTAGCATTCAACACTCAAATCACAGGAAAGCCAACAGGACCATCTCATGCAATAAAGCAACAGAAAAAATTCAGAGATGGAAAAGAAACCAGCAAAGTTTTCTTTGTGATCATTGTTTAACACTGTAAGTAATGAAATATTAATGAAAGTATGCTACTTTCATTTTGTGAGCAATTTAATTCAATTAAAAATAAATGGTTCTCCTTGGCTCAGTGGATATACTGATATACAGCACTGCCCTTAACTTAGTTTCAACAGCTTTTAAACCCAGCACAGCACAAAGTACAGTGACTGAAACATAGCCCCCAGCTAACATCGTTAACTCTTGAAGTCCCAGCGGCACGATTCTGTCACCCTGCTGAACCAACACGGCCTCTCCCAGGGAGGATTGGCTGTGCAGTTTAACTTGCAGGAGCAGTCATTTATACCCAGTGTGTTAGCAAAGATATCTTGCACTGGGGCACTGTTTTCTTGAAAGGAAGTAATTTCAGAAAGACTTAGCAGGCCTGCATGGGCCTGAATCTGCTAGCATGCCGTGATCTGGTTAAGTAATATATCTGGGAACTTCATGTCACATAATGTAGAACTATTCTTTTATTGCGCTGAAAGAGCTGTTTTAGATTCCCTCTGAGCCCATAGGCCATGTCTTTCTGATAATAAGAGTGTTATCAATGCTTTAATATTGAACTCAAATCTCTGCGTGAGAGAGCATCTAAGAGCTATTACTCAGTGCTGAAAGCAAAACCCAACTGTTCTGAATGGGGAGGAAAATGCCAATCTGTTGACAAAAAGTTAAACAGAGGTGAAATCTAAACTCTGGCCAACATTTTACAGCCTTAGCGCATTGTTAACTTCTCAACTTATCTGTCAGGAATAGGAAACTAATGTTTAAAAACAATGTATTGCTTTTACGAGCAAGGTCAGCATTTGTTAGATTTCAGGGTTATGCTGAGCACAGTCAGCCAGGGATACACAGAAAGAATTGCTTCAGCACCCACGGCCTGAGGTTTTCCAAAAGTTAAAATGTACAAACTGATTTCATTCCCGTTTTTTCCACGCAACCAACAGGAGCTCTGCTCTGACATTTTTGTTTAGCCTCTGTTTTCACATGTGGTGGTGCAAGCTGGAGGTAAACATCTCTCAGACAGGGCTGTGGAACAAACCCTAGGTCAGAGAAATGGCTGCTGCATTTTGCTTTTGGGGGAGCTCGGGTTCAGGGTCACTCTGCACTCTTCCAGGGGCGAGGTCCAGATTTGTGCGTCTGCCCCTCGGACAATGCCAGGCTTTGTTCGAGCAGCAAAGCATCCTTGCTCAGCCATGCAGTTCCCAAGGAGCTGTGTAGGTAAGATAATACAGGGGAAGTGGAACAGAGAGTCATTCTCTGGGAGAGAGAGAGAGAGAGAGGGAGAGAGAGACAGAGATCTTGTTCAGAAAAATGTAGCTCAAGGGTGTTTTCCCTATATGCTTTTATATTAAATAATCCCACCCTGTACACTCAGAAGAAAGGATTTGATCCATGAAGCAACTGTATGGACTAGCAGATCATGGTGTCATTAGACACAATCTGTGTGCAACCTCCACTGCACAGTAAACTGGCCAGTGAGAGGAAAAAAAATTAGTTTCATGAAAAACAAAGAGCTTCTAAAACACGTGCAGTGTGTGCTGCCACATTCATGGATTTGCCTTCCTGACATTTACATCCCCTCTCTTTTCTTGGAGATAAACAGGTGGGCAAGACTTACCCTTTCTTGCAAGCAGTAAAAAACACCGTGAAAGTCGGTTTAGGTGAATTTGGGCGGAAATCCCAGGGACAGAGGGGTATTTTTTAGTATTCACATTGAAAGGAAATTTATTTCTCATAGAATTAAGAATATTTGTGGGTTTTGCCTGCAAACAGGCAAAAAATTGCTTCCATGAAAGAAAACCACAACACAGTATGATTTAGCTGATCAATCCCATAAAAGAGCTGAAAAATTGCAAATACTCAAAAATGACCAGCTCTTGAACAAGTTGTAGACCCAGGTCTGCTTACAAAATGTAATATTGAAATACAAGTATAAAATCCACACAAAACCAAAAAGGCACAACAGGTCTCATAAACAATCTGGCATGAATTATTTGACCGGTTCTAGTTAAAGTATATTTTGTACCTTCTGCCCCATGTGCTTGGAGACTTCCCAGCTTGTTTTAATCTCTAAGCAAATGAGAGCCCTCAAGGCTCATTAGGGCTATTTACACAGTTCTTAACTGGAAAAAAATAGATCTCAAAAATGAAAAAATAAATAAACTGATGTGGGGTATGAATGGGAAGTTGTGTTTAAAATCTATTTCCAAGTCTGCTACCAACATGGACTTCGCTAGGTCTACTCCAAAAAAATAGCCATGGGGAGAAAATAAAGAAATGGTGAAAAGGAAAAGAAAATAGAAGTGAAAAACTATAATAGTTAAGCCTAGTGTTCATGATAAATCAGAGATAGCAGAGTCTGTAAAGAAACCCATAAATACAACTCAGAGAAGAAGGGAATCCCAAGACCTGTGATTTAGTCTTGACTCTCCACGAGCAGCCCTTTTTCTGATCTTCTCATTATTTATAAAATAAATGTAATGGCTCCTTCTTTTCCCCCCAAGTTATTAGCACTATTTCTCTAGGTATGTGATATCTCTTCCTGTGGATGTACACTTCTGTCGTTATTAAGGGAGAGAGACAGGGACTCTTGTTACATGGGACTAGAGGAGCATTTACAATCATATTGATCTCCCAGACATGCAGGTGCAACTACTCATGGCCAGCCAGTTCCTGCCATCCATATACACATGTTCCTTTGAATGGCAGATTGTACCTTCCCACCCACCCCAAAATAACATCTATCTGATTAGCATAGCACCTGGGCTATCCACATTTTCCAGTGCTGAGCCACTTCTTGGAAAGCAGGGCCTTGTTTCTAGAAAGGGGAGGGGAAAAAAAAAATGGATATTGCAATAGAGGTTATAAATTGCCAAGTGGCCAATTCAAGTGATGCATGTGAAAGGAAAGGATCTTCTCATCACATTTCTTCCTAGACCCTGCAATTCTGTCAGCAGAAAATGGAGTCCCTCTCAGCCCAAAGCAGGTTTCAATCTGTCCTGTTGTGTGCCTCCCTGTAAGGACATTGTTCCAAAAAATTGAGCTCTAAACTGACCACTTTATGTCTTGGAAGGCTGAACTGAAGGCCAAGGAGGAAGCATTTTGTGGCCAGTGACACCACAGCTGAGGTTCTCAGCTCTGGTGGTCTCAGATGCACAATCAGCTTCAGCTAAATCAAGAGGAATCATGCATGCAAACCCAAATGAAAAGTCAGCCTTGCATCCATGGTATGCACTCTGCATTGCAGCCAAGATATGTTTTTCTGAGCAAGACAAAAGTTAGAACAGACTTTGAAATTATAACCCCATCAAGTAGAGCTGACTAACTAAACGACGTTTGCTTGGGGCATTCAAGATTATATACAAATATTCTCCAGAGCTGCAAAACGTAGGCTAATCATTAGAAGCTCTATCTTGATGTTTCATCCAATCTTCAACAGTGTATTTTCAAAAAATTCACAAATTTTCAATAGCGTGTGAATAACAGGATACAAATATAACATTGTTCAGCATTAACTATTAAACATGGCCTGCAGCTGTACCACCTGGGGCTCTGATCTTGACAGTTCTCACAAGTCACAAAAGACTTGACTCTGGCCAGAACTTGGACAAAAATCCTCTAAGGAAAATTTAAATGCTACGGATTTTTGCAATTCAGTAGGAGTTTGTAGTGCTTGCAGCATGTTATAACTGATGGCTTTTAAAGATTCTTTCACTTCTTGGGGCAAGGGTGTTACCTGCCACATTCCTCCTCAGTTATGAAATGACTTCCCAGTTCGCTGAACTCCCCTCTATGGTTTCCACATGACACTGAAATGTCCAAGGCTAAATTGTCAGGTACTGTGGCTGTGTGATCCCAAACAGTTGCTGCTTTTCACTCCAAAGGTAACTGCATTACCCCAGAGGGTAAATCACTTCCTATGGATGTAAAGTCCCTAACAAATTCCTTGGGATCCTTTGAGATGACATATGCATGAAACACTGCTTTTAATATAGTACTAGAATTCAAGTAACAATTATGTGAATCAAAGATGGCAATACAAAAAATGTCTGCTTTTTGCTATCTATTTCTCTGTCCTGCCCCTTCCCACAAAACCCACAATTTGAACATATCTGCATAGTCAGACACAGGGCTTGCACCTTCATATCATCTGGCACCTGGAAGTGGTTTTCCCTCCAAATAGCCCCTTCAAAAGCTTTTGAGTTTCATGTCCGTTTCCTCAAAGACAATGGGAGAAGCAACACTCAAACCCTTTCCTTCATTGACAGTGACTGTTTCTCCTGATTCTCTTCCCATACCTGGCCCTGTGGTGAAAACTCCGTGGGACTGCTCTAAGGAAATTCTGTTATGTGCTGACATTTACCAGGTGACAACAAGGTCGGGTCAGGTGTTTGATACCCAGGTCTTTGCATGTAATTATCAGATAGTATTACAGGTAGCTGAGGCTCAGCACATTTTGAAGGGTTATGATGAAGCAGCTCCTTTACTTGTCTAAGCTTTTTCTCAGTAAGATTTTTAAAGAGGCGGGGGGAATTTTATTCCTAATTCTATGCCTCTCATGGTCAAACTTGGAGGCTACTTTTTGTGCAACTAAAAATTGTGAATAAGCAATGAGTGGGTTTGTCAGCCCAGAAAGGTGATAGTCAATAATATCTGTCAGAGGTATTCTATGAAGTTTTGCTATTTGCCACCAGATTTCTTCTCTGATGTTAGCAGATCAATCCCCGTTCTCTAAATCTTCTTAAAACCTCAAACGAGTGCTGCTTTCAACTCTTGAAAGAAAAAGCTATCCACTTTCTGGTTTTTTCTTCTATGTCCAGAAAACAGTCTAACAGAAGCTTCTTAAATCAACGAGAAGCTTCACTTGGGATTAGAGTATCAGTCGGTGGATCTGACCAGACCGGAGTTAAATTACATTTCAAACCAACATTTTAAATACTACAATCATCATTTCTGAGTCTGTCTGCACGCATTTTGGTCTGTTTGGTTGTCCTTTAAGCTCAAAACCTTGCCGCCGCTGCAAAGTTGCCGTCTTAAGTGTAAATTTAATCTCAGTATTTTCCAACAGAGGGAAAAAGAAGAAGAAGGAGGAAAAGAGCGGGGGGGGGGGGGGGGGGAATAACTTTCTAAGCGAGAGTGGCGGCTTTGAAAGCGATCCCGCGGGCAGCTCCGGCCGCCGCTAAACCAGAGGCTCACTGACACCCAGCGGCTGCGGCGGAGAGCGCAGCGCCCCCGGCCCCGTGGGACGGCCGGGCAGGCGGCAGGGATGCCCTGCGGCTTAAGGAAAAATTTTAAATCCATCGCAGGGACCTCTGCTCTTCACTTATTACTCCCTTTGCCACTGCAGGATGGCCGGCTCTTGAAAGGCGCTGAGCATCCGTCTCTCCCTCTCCCGGCTCCAGTACCTCTCAAGTACATCCAAAGTCAGAGTCCAAGGGTAAAAACCAGCCCTCCTTTCATGCCCATCAAGGAAAATTATATACACGCCAGAGTGCAGTGTTCTGCTTCCTAAAGTCTTTATTTTAAAAAGGCTTGATGCCCCAGAGAGCAGTCACCTTCTTAATTTCCACAGATACCAGTTACACGAAGACCAGAAGAGTGTTCCCTATAGCTTTAGAACCGTGGTGCTTCCAATCACCCGGGAAGAGTGTGACATTCAGGGAAATAGTTACTGATCATCTGAGAAAAATACAAGAGTGAGAACTGGCAATAGAGGTACAAAACCCACAGGAGGCAGAGGCCAAGAGAAGAAAAAAATACTTAAACAAAATATTCCAGCTCCATCTCTTTGAATACTACAAAAATGGGGCAAAATAATTGCACACAGAACAGTGGCAGCAGTCACAGAAGACAAGTATCCAGTGCCTTAAAAGAAGCCCATATAAACTGACCTTGGCCTTTAGTGTGCAATACCTGAGCTTCTCCCCTGAACATCCTCTAACTCAGGATATTCCTGGTTGAAGGATTGTGTCTGTCTCAACACCAGTCGTTAAAAAAAAAAAAAAAAAAAAAAAGCTGTAGGCTCCTGGAGCTGCAGGACTGGATGCCCAACCAAGCATTTGTTGGTACATCTCCAGCAAAGATGAAAGGCATCTTCAGTGTGCAGATGGGTGTAACTGTGCTTATGTCCAAGATTAACTGCCCCTCTTTACTCAGTGCATGTAGTTCATAGCAGCAAGAGGCAAGAGCTTTGCTTCTTTTGATATAAGAATCCTTGCCATGCTCAGCATCACAGTTTCTGGATGCTTGGTGAACATTAAAGGGAAAGTGAAAAATCAGTCTCACCACACAAAATCTTAGTTCTCACCTCCAAATTTAGAAATCCGTTTCAAAAGTTTGAAATTTTGAATTCCTTTTCTTTTATTGGAGCAGTACAAGGAGGAATTTCCTACCTTATTTGAGGCTTGGGAGTGCTGTGTAAAAAAGATGCAGTTCTCATTTCCCCTGCAAAATACTAGGAGTGTGAATTTCTGGTTCAAAAACCAGTTGTATAATCCTGACTAGCAACAGGTCTGTGGCCATTTGCATCTCCTCAGTTGCCCACATGCTGAGCAGCCAGCAGCTGCTGGGCCCTTCACAGCACACACTGGAGTATCCTTAGAGTAAATGGAGATCCCCCATTCCATTAGCAGCTGGAGGTGGAAAGTGTCTTAGAACATGATTGGTCTGGCCCAAGGCAGCCCAAAATTCTGCAGAAACATGCACTGGTCACAGTGTGCATTTCATTTCCTTGCATGGATTTTCTAGCTTCTCTTCCGGTGTTATGTCAACTTTTGCAGTCATCCGGGGAGGAGGTTTGTTCCTCCCACAAGACTCATGAGTGACGGCCCCACGTGTGACACTAATCTTTTTACAGAAAATGCCTTCAATCTCTCTTCAATAAGCATCCCAGCAGGACAAGAGAATCTGGAGACAGTACAATCTAGAAATTTTGACAGAAAAATAATCTAAGAAACGTGGGATGCAGTCTTAAATTTAAAAGAATGAATTATTTTGTTGGGGTTTTGTTTGTTTTTGTAGAGAAAATAATTCCCTTGTTTTCTTCTTTAGCAATTTGCATTTGAATAGGTGGATCTGTTCTTTACATTACTTTTGAGAGCCTGCATTTCCCAAATTCCTATCACACCACTGGGCTTTCAAGGACAGGAGGGAAGCCAAAACATTTCCATCTAATGCAAACATGGATTACTGGAAGGATGTTGTCATTTTTTAAAAATGTACTAGGAGCAAGAGCCAGGTTTGCTAGCACCTTCCCTGCAAGCCATCTCTTCCTTAGCTTTCTGAAAGCAGAGAAAGAAAACCTCACCAACAGGAAAGGGCAGAAGTTCCCGGAACACCACATGCAAAGAGATGTGAGAAAAGTGCTACTGGGCAGGCAAGCACACCCACAGCAGCTGCAAGAAGTGAGCACACTGATGGCTGCAGCCTTTTCTCATCAATCACCATTGAGTCAGCATCCTATTTTATCTGGGGAAGACCATCTCCAAGGTAAAAGATACAGTGCAAGGAGAGAAGATACTTAATACCTCATATGGTAGCAGAGTTGAGATTTCAGCTGTGACTACCCCCAGGCAAATCCAAGTTTCCAAATGTCCCAGGTGTGGTTCCAGGAGGCGTCTTCAGTTCCAGGAAGCAGACCTCTGTGTTAGCAAAACCAGTGTCCAAAGCACATCTTGCTTAGAGTCTAGATGGAAACTTCGTGTCAATTTGAACCGTTCTTGCAGCCAATGGATACAACAAAGTCCTGAGAAATGCTGGTGAGCTGAAAGTTGTCACTCTGTGTGTGCATATGTATGTATTTTTTTTAATGTGTGCATGTATATATATATATATACACATATTTGTATTTAAGACTTGTATTTAAGTCTTGCCTCCACTTGACTCTTCCTCTGCTCCCAAAAGTTTGGGGTATCTGGGGATCTAGTCAAGCACAAAGTGAGAAATCTCAGAGCGTGCTGCTGATACTCCATCCCTGCAGAACTCATTACATGCCAGTTGCTCTACTTAGGGTGGATTGGGAGGGGGATCTATTAAAGAAAAAAAGTACAGAGTAGAGTTAAGAAGCATTTTTTTTCCTTCTAACTGCTGTCCTTTCATCTGCTCTCCTTCTCATGTTTCTGGGCTTTTTTTTTTCTTCTTCCTTCTCCTTCATCCTATGGAAGTGGCACTGAATGCTGATGAGATAATAAATGGTCCAACCCCAGGCAATCATTTGCTGGTAATTAGTTCAGCTACTGAACTTCTAAGAGTCTTTTTTTTTTTTTTTCCACCTGCCCAGCCAGAAAACTTGGGTGGTTAGTTACCCCATCACTTCCCTTTGGGGAAGGGGCACTCAGAAGCTCAAGTACCTGAGTTCCTGGATACACTCCACAATCCCTAATTAACCCTAGCCCTAACCTAGATATAAAGTATTTTATTTACTTTTTATGACATTCCTTACTTAGACCAAGAGCCAAATTTTGCAAATCTGGTTTGTTGTAAGTTTGTTGTGATTGGCTGTGCACAATCACACCCAAGATCACACGTTGAAAACAATTGGAATAGCCCCACAGTAGGGAACTTGGTGGGGGCTGACCTTTCTCTGTTTCAGAATAGACATTTCAAAATTTGCCTTAGAAGGGAGGTTTGGAGAGGGAAATCATGGCGTTTGGTTTAATGGGCCTGATAATAAAGGTTCCAGCTTTTTCTTTTCCCAGGATATCCAGCCTCCTCAGCCCCACCTGGCCTCTGCAGCTCCCTGCCTTGTGATGAGGAGCCTGTAGGCTTTAGGGCTGTTGAACCTGAAGCAAGCATCCTGGAAGCTGAGGGTCAGGAGGGGTCCAGATCCAGAGTGGTCCAAGTGATGGAGAAGCCCTGGATCGGTGGCCCCTGAAAGCCCACCAGGTGAAGTGAGTGAAAGGATACTGGCATTCAGGAAGGCTTTCAGGGGAACCTTTGCCTGCATTCTGCTGACAGGGCCCCAAACCCACCTGGTTCCAAGAAACGCTCCGGTTCCAACAATTTGACTTTTTCTGACAAAGATCTCTTCCACCTGAGAACCCCTGTCTGGCTCTGGTGTACCCTCAGGGCTTCAGGGGTGACCTCTGATGAACTGAGGGGAGATTTGGGGGGTTGGGTGTATAATTAGCTTTGTGGTGTAACACAAGATAACCAGGTCTGCAGGTGAGGAAAAGGATTTCCATGTAGGCAAATTATGGGGGGTTTGTGCCCTCCCTTCTGATGGTGATCACCATCAAGCGCAGAACATAAGATTAAATGAACCAACTCTTTGTCTGCTTTGGTATTGGCAATTCACACTTGCTACTTATTAGATTCAAAAATAAAGAACCCTGAAAGCACACCGAAATTATCAGGCAACACTGCACTTTCTGAATCACTGAAGGAAGGACATATCCACATTTCTTCCTCCACACAGATCATCTCCAGAAAGTTTAGGTTGAAATCTTTATTTTTTAGTCCCAGGTTTTTGGTTTTTATTTTCCTTTTTCTCCTCTTAAAGTCACCTTGGGTGACAGATGTCACTAGACCTCAAAAGGGCCGCTTGGATAAATAGGTAAATAATATTCATTAAATAGTACACGGCAGCATATCCCACTTTTCTTTTTATCCATTCTAACAATACCAAATTCCTCATTCCTGAGACTCACATAAAGCCTGTGACAGAGGGTTCACATTCAAACTCCAATCAGCAATTCACAAACTAACAGAGAATGATCTAGCTGATTTCACTAGGGACCTCCATATGGTGATGAAATTTATTCTGAGCCATGTTTAGGTTTTGTAGTTGTGGGCACCATACACAGCCCCTGAGAGAAATGGAGATTTTTAAAGCTGAGCTGGGAATTTACTAATTCAGTTCCCACTGAAATAAATGGATGGTATTTGCCCTCAGAATCTCAGTCATCCTAGAAGTCAGACAGAGTCCTCTGTACTGCATGTTTGTTTCTCAATCAAAATTAGGATAATCTCTTTCAGCTTTTTATGTCTACAGCAATTTCCCAAGATACAATTTTTTAGGCAGTACTTGTGCTGTTATATCCTGGAGGTGGACACATCTTCCCCAATCTTAATATTTTTAACCTCTAAATTGTTCAGTTGGATTCAATTTTCAAAAGGGTATAATAAGAAACTTATATTCCCCAACTCTTTGAAGCATGTAACAAATATACAATTTTATAGTATGGTATAGGTCACAAGTTTGTGTAGCTACTTTTCAAAAGAAAGTAATATTCCAGGCATATTTTATTTTTTCTCCCTACAGTTTGAAAAAATTATTGGTTTTTTTCCTTTAATTTTTGCCTGTTCAAGTACAGGACTTGAGTTGTTTTGTTCTGTATTTTTCCCTTCAGACAGCATATTTTTCTGATGGAACTCCCCTCCCCCAATACACAATGTGCTTTTCTGATTTACCAGCTCTAGCATTTTCTCAACAATCATGTGAGCAAGAGCAAGGACTGAATATTTTTAGACACTGGAACTAAGCAGATGGTGAAGGATGTAGAAGATCAATAACTAGTTTTTGTAAAGTTTGCATTCCTGCTTATTTCAGTGTATTTCGAAATGCAACAGGAAGAATATAAAACTTCATAGACTGAAATGTGAGGAAACTGCTCTGGCCTGTGTGCCTGGTATGAGAACGTTTTTCCAGCCATTCTTTGAAAGCAAGCCATGCACTTGTTCCAGCTTTAATTGTGAACTCTCCTTTTGTTAATTTAATTGTACTCATGTTGCTGTTTGGTAAAAGGTCTTGGACAGATGTGTACTCATCTGACATTCTTCCAAGCATGTCTGCATGGTCAAACTCGAAAGGTTTTTGGGAGCTGAAAGTCATCCCATCAGGAACCTGAAACAACACCATCTGCTTTAGGTGACTAAGCACATGTCAAGAATAGCCATCTCCCTCCTTCTGGGTTCCAGCCTCCATGCTCCCTTGGGCTTTTGTTGTGAAGCAGCTGCCCTTCAGAGGTGCAGAGGAAGGGGAAATCATAAAACAAGACCTGGCCACAACACAGTTTTCAAGGTTACTTCAGGAGCCTGAGGGCTTAACTGAAAACGGTGGAATCAGGCAGATGCTCCAAGGCTGGCTGCACAATCCTGGAAATGGGTGTTCCTGGTCCAAAGTAGGGGTACCTAAGAGGAGAAGCCAGTGTCTTGTTTCGTGACCTTGAGCGTCTCCACCCTTGCTCACCGTCACTTCTCAGCAGCAGAATGAGGCAGCAGAGCCTCATTTCTGTTTCTCCTTTCCCTTACAAACAGCAAGGCTCACAGAGCTGCTCTGGGTCTTTGTCCCTGCAATATTAGCCCTCAAGCACTAAGGAAGGCCAGCAGTTGACAAAGGTTGACACAAGTCCCCCAAAGTCATTAGGAGAGAGTTCATATTATCAAGAGTGTTCTTAGACACTGGCTGTGGGGCTGCAGAGCAGGCACATCTCACCCTTCAGCAGGATCTGCTGCAAGCCTGGTGTGAGCAGCTAAATGTCAGAGACAAAAAGGCTGGGAGGCGAGCAGCTCCTGCTGCAGCTTTTCATCCCCAGCTGCTGACCTTTCCAGCCCCGCAGCTCCTGTTCATTAGTGGGAATGCCTGCCCTGTGCTGACGAGGAGGAACCGACTGGGAGCGCTTCACACATTTCCCTGGACTTGAACCAGAGCTATTCCTAAAACTGAGCAATGAGCATGGGGCCAAAGAGGGCCAAGATGCATTTTGAAGGTTTGTTTCTAACAGAGAAAAGGTGGCTGAGGTTTGCATGGGAGCTTTAGGGCTTGCAACATCCTCAAGCTCTTCGTGCTTGGTATGGCAAGGCAAGTGTCCCACAGCTGCCATGGTACCCAGCAAGGCCCGGGGCACTGCAGGGCCGGGAGCAGAGAGACTCCTCGTCTGCATGGGAGGTCAGGGGGAGACACATGGGGCAGGGTGGAGATGCTTCCTCACACCAGCTTTAAAGAGCTGCTGTGGGGTTTCCAACTTCCAGGCAGATCCTCACCACCCAAAGGGGGCCCCACTGTGTCGGTGTTGTCTCTAGCAGCTGTCCCTTCCACCCGAGCAGTGTCAGCCTTGGAGCCAGGCCAGCAGCTACGTGTGGAAGCTGTTCCCTCCTCCAGCCTTCTGGACCTTAGGCAAAAGAGCTACTAAATGAGCCATACTGACACCAATACTGCAATCAATTTGTTAATAAGGATCAGAGACAGACTCTGCTGCTGGGAGGAGGAGGCGAGGGGAAAGGAGATCATTATTTTTAATTTAAATAAATCAATATGTTAATAGGGGAAAAGATGCGCCCTGCACAAGGATGGTGGAGGGGGAAAGGCAAATGAGTACAGCTATTCTCTCTTTTTTTTTTTTTTTTTTTAAGGAGAGAAGGAAGGGGCATGTTGTTTGTCACTAGGGTTTTTTTTTAAAAAAAGAAAATTATTTAATATAAAAAGAGTGGGAATAGACCATTTAAAAAGTCCTGTAACAGCAAATAACTAATTATACACATTTGAGGCTCAGAACCATGCCTGGCTCTTTTCTTTCTTTAAAACAAATTAAAGAAAAAGGAATGCTTGATTCCCAGGAGGGCTTATCTAAGGCCTCTCATCTCTAATACACATCTAAAGGGACAGGGAAAATATCTTTTATCACTTAAATCTCCCTGAAATTTAAGACCAGCTGGGAATTTTTTTATGTGGATATGATTCATTAAATTCATATCATTCCAAAGAAACCTTCCTGCCGGTTTATCTTTGCCACTGCAGTCATCTCTCCAGAAAAGCACAGTTTCCCAAATGTTGTCAACCCGGACAGCTCAGTTTTTGGCTGAAGGTTAGATTTCATTCGGAAACTATGGAACTGGCCCCACATTTCTCTTTTCAAGGAACTCATTTGCAAATCATTCTTGAAGTCAACTTTTTCCCCTCTGCTGAGACAATAGGAAAATCCTGCGCCACCGTACTGCTTCCATTAGGCTTCTTGGTCCTGAGAGGTGGAGGGATTTTATTTTCGTGCCACATTTCAATATTTATGCCTCATACTTGTGGTTTAGAGTCTTTGATCAAATGCAGGTACAGGAGCTCTGAATGGTGGGCTCTGAGAACTGGCTCGGAGAGCAGCGCTATCCAGCCTCCGCTGGGATCAAATGCAGCAAGTTTGTATTTCAGCAAACCTTCGAGCCGCTCCGCGGTGCGGTCGGTGATGTACGAGCCGATAAATAGAGGGTCGCGGCGTAGTTAATATTCCCACATAACGTGCAGCCGCCGGAACGCTCCGCGGAGTTTTTGCAGGGAGGAAAATGTATGTTTTACATAATGAGCTCCTTCACATGTAGTGCCACAAAAGTTACTAGGGAGACCGTCTGTCTTGGGCGCACGGAAAAACAAAGGGAATTCACGTGGCGAGATCGCTCCTCGCCGGCTCCGTCTCGCAGCCAATGCGGAGGGTGGGGAGGCACTTCCAAGGGCGAGAGTTTGAAAAGCGGAGCCGAGCCAGGGCGCCCTGGCAGCGGGGAGCGAGAGGCTTTGGGAAGAGGTCAGGCGGAGGGCAGGGTGGATCGGGTTCAGGGGCGGCTGTGGGAGAAAGGAGAAAGGACGGGCGGCCCCGCCAGATGCTGCCGGCGCGGCGCGGCGGGCACGTGAGCGCCATGGAGAGCGATGGGTGCAGCGCCCAGGGACATCCAGAGCATCCCCGGGATACCGGCCGGGACACTGCACACACCAGCCCTGCCAGCCAGACTGCACCCAGCGCTTGTGAAATGAAAAATAACTGCAAGCCAATGGACCCTGAACTCCCCGAATCCATCCCAGGGTACAAGAGGAAACAGTTTTCACCCTGGGATTTTTCTTTTCTGTCATTCACCAAGCAGACACAGCTCGGCCTTTTGAAAATCTCTGTAGGACGTGGCTGAGAGTAGAAATCTGCCCCTGGACTCTCCTTTTTGAATTCTTCTTTCCTCCAGCAGGTACCTGGGCACGTCAACACCTTTGGTGTTTCCCTGGGTGAAAGTATTATTTTTCCTGCTCTGACCTGGAGAAACTTACTACTTCCCTGTATTTAAGTCACACTTACTACTCTAAGATTTAGAGTTATATTTCCAAGGTTCAGAAAATTCAAGTAATACAAATACTCTTTGTTAGTATTAGTTAGTATAAAAGCTGTATTATCTCCTTTAGATATAGACACAGCCCTTAGATTCACATTAGGGCTTCTACCACATTTCCAAAATCCTCACAGACATCCACTACCTCGAATACAGTGAATGTGATTAAAAGTATCATCTCTTCTCGCCAGATTCCTGTGGGAGTATCAGATCTAAACTAGATTATTAGGCTAAAACCCTGCTTTTCAATTCAATTCAACCCAAGTTAGCAGTTGGGATCTTCTGGTTACAATTTGGAGCAATCATCAGCGTTTAGAGGCCAGACTAGAACAGGAATCACCAGCAAGAGCTCAAACCACGGGTTTACTTCAGTTTTGCAGCTCCTACACGTGATACAGTTTTCTGTCGATCTCCAAATGCAGCCAGTAATATGAGTGAGAAACCTACACTAAATATTCATAAATTACCCGTTTTTAAAAGCCTGGAAAAACAGGAAAAATTTCCCTGGTAGAATAGTTCTCATATTAAAAAAAATTTTTTTTTTTTGTTCTATAATTGTTTTTGCTTTAGCACTTCATGCCATCATCAGAAGAACAGTTTTACCAGGCAATATTTTGCTGCTGCCTTCAGACCAGCAATTAGAACAAGTAACAGACAGTTCAGACAATAGCCAATTTATCTGCAGAAAGGGAATTTGCATTTCTCTTTATATACCTTATGTTAAACATACACAGTATCATACAATAATTATCACTATATAAACAAATTGCAATTCTGCGGTCTTCAGAGCAGTGACCTTTTGTTTTATTAGTGCACCTGCACAAAGGCTTTTAAGCTGTTTAAAATGTTTGGAGCCTCTTGTTCATGGCTTCTGACTACTCCTATTTTATAATTATCAAATGGTTGCATCTATAAAACAAAGTATAATTAACATGTATCATTAATTGATACAATACCATATACATTAAAATATTATTAAATTTTAAATGTTATTGTATATTAAATATATCATATATTATGCTTTATACATTATATTATAATCCTAAAAGATGTGTCATATATTGTATATTTCATGGGGGTTTTTGCATATATCTCTAAACCAATATTTCACATGTCTCCACACATGATCACACCCAAAATAAGCACCTCTGTGCATTTTGCACACATAAAAAAGCACCATGTTATTAATTCACAGCTGTATTTGGGACTGCTGTTTTTTAGGCATACGGTTTAAAGGAATTTCCTTGAGACATATTCAGTAATTACATAAATAAAATAGATTATAAAAGTCTACATTGGTATTAGGTGCTTTCTGTTAAGAAAAGTACTATGAAGAAAAGTATTAGTATCTGAGCCTAATTATTGGTGCTGAAAGTCATTTCATTTCAAACATCCTATTAACTAAAGTCCATACACAGAAATTATTGGCTGCTTGCACCAATCCCCATTATAAAACCCGGTGAAATCCCTTTGCAAAAAAAGGGAAGACTACAGCTTAAACCTTAAGTACTTCGATAAAAATATAAGATCAGTTTCATCCCAAAGTACAAATCCCAATCTCCATCTAAAACTGCCTGACCCTAAAATATATTCAGAGCTTGTTCTAATCACAGGAGATGTATTCCGAATAGGACAGCCCTCTATCATCTGCTAAGTCTCTTTAAGTCATCGTTTTCACTGTATCTGAAAAATTAATTCCTTTTCAGAAATATTCTCATCTTCTAGTAAAAGAAAAAAAAAAAAAAAGCTTTTTGATGTAGAGTGACAGGATTATGAAGTGACCCTTCAGGTCAGAAGGAGACTTTTCCTTTTCTCATCAAGGAAATCAATTTCTAAGTCCAAGTCTCTTAAAATAATATATTCTTGTGGCACGCATACAGCTTTTTTTGATCTGCTATGAAAAGAATAAGAGGTAAAGAGGATCAGGGGTGGCGATGGAATATTATAATCTGCCACACTCACACATCAGCCTTTCACTAAGTAATTCCAGATAAATTGAGGATTTACATATTTAAGATTAAATGGTGAAAGAGTAGTGATGCATAAATAGAAGAATACAAAGATACAATTTAGGGAAGTTAACTCTTAAAAAAATTTTACCTGATGTTTGATACCCTTCCACTGTCCCACCCCGTATTTTTTAAAGCATATAATGTTTATAAGGAAATAACCAGGATAATCTCTTTGAGATCAACTGAGCACAAACACAGATGCCTTAGGGTTTCTCTCCTCCACCCCTCCCACCTTCACTACTGAAAAAATACCAATTACCATGACAAGAAACAGTTAAATGCCTCCAAAGACACATACACACAGCAGATGGAAAACAGGAGGAAACCAGCTGGAAGTGTGTTTCCCTTAGAACTGTTTTTAACAGCCTGTGCACAAATAATGTCTCACTAATACGCAGATAAAAATAAAACATAAATATTTAAAAGGTGACTGGTCAAAGCAACAAGATGGCATTCGATATGGGAACTTTCCCTTTTTTACTCCCTTCCCTGTCCATATTCGAGGTAATTGTTCAGAGACATCCTGATCCAGGTCTCTGTTTCAGGGAAGGTAACTCCAAGGCAAAAGCTCTGGTGATGGCCATAACCTCTTGTGTTGCTATTTGCAAGGCACAGGGGCTTGCCTTGATTTTTATTACTCACCTGTTCAGCCTTTGCCTTTATGGTGAGCTTCCTGCATGCAGGGTGTCCCAAGACTGCCCAGCTGAGCTCAGGAGCAGTTGTTCACACAAGCACAAGGTAAGGAGGCCAGCCCTTTACAAAATTCCTTCTGCTCTCGGGTGCTCAAGCAGAAGCATTTTAAAGGAACTCCTTTTCCAGAAACTAATAAGCACTTTCTGATAATCTGGATGTTTTTAAGATGTCCAACAGATCTCTGTAATCCATATTTACCACCAAACATCTTTCCTGACCCCTCAGAGTCCAGACAGCATCCAAACTCCCGTGTACTCCTGTAACTTTGCCATTAGGGAGAGCAAAATCAGTGGAGATGGGGAGAGATGGAAATGTCCATGCCCCCTTCTAGCTGAAGAATGAAAGCAAGGACAGGAGCAAGCACAGGGATTGCTTGTAAGAAATAAGAGAGACTTCCAGAAGCATAACTGGGGCAAAGACAGCTGCAGGGGGCAATGGAGAAGGGAAACCCACAGTTCTTCCCTGGAATTCCCCAAGCCAGAAGCATTTGTGATATATCCTGCTTGTCCTGTCTTTGATCTTAACTGTTACCATCAGGTAGAACAATTTTAAGTAGAGTAGATGGGTTGTCTGTCATTTATTTAGATCCCTTCCTTTACAGCTCCTTCTCCACTGATTCTCATTAGGCAGCCCTCTCACACTCACCAGGAATTCAGCAAAGCAGATCTTTAGCTGGTGTTAATTGGTCTAAGTCCATTTGCTTCAAAGAAGCTGCTCAAACTTACAGTGCCCAGAAATTTGACCCAGTTTCACTTCTCTGCATAATGTGGTCTCTTGATGGAGGAACAGACATATTCCATATTCCTTCTGCTCTGTGTCTGAAGTATGAAGTCATTGCACACATTTTTGAGGTTCTAAGAAATCTGGATTTTTTTTTTTTTTTTTTTTTATTTTTTTTTTTTTTTTAGCAAATAAAACCTGAGCATAGTAACTTACTCAAGCTCTGGAACATAAGGCAGAAAAGTAACAGGGTATCATGCTGGTCCACCCAAAGGCAGAAAGAACTAGAAAATGCTCTCATGACACACCCAGATGACAGCAGAAGACAGGTGAGCACCTGCAGAAATCTTGGCCTGAAAGACCTGAGACCATCAAACACACTCTTTACATAACTGGTTAGGCAAGAAATCAAGAGGGATTTGGTGCAAATAAGACTTTACTGATTTGGACCAGTAACAGATGGATCCATGTAGTCTGGTCATTCAAGGTAAAGACAGATGTTTTATTTCATTTTTTGTTGCTGTTGTTGTTTATGTCTTTTTACTTTTAGCTTTTTTCACATGCCTCCAGAACCAAGAGAGGTGAGTGAGTCCTGGCCAACACGGCTCTCTCTTTAGGAACAGCCCTGGCTTGATTGCAGAGGGTGGCTGTACCACAGAGCAGCAAAGGCAGTGGGGGGGTAAGCAAGAAGGACAAGTAATTACTGATCTGTAAGACAAAGATGGGAAGAGAATGGTCTTACTCAGGTGGCACCACAAGCTTCAGCAGTTAAGGATGAGCACTTTGCAGAAGCTTTTCCTGTTAAAATTCCGGCAGCACATCCCTTGGCTTTACCAGAATATTAAACCTGATTTTAAATTTGTTGTTTTTTAGTGATCAATTTACTTGTTGAAAATCCACAGAAAAAGAAAGGTCTGTTTCCTCTGATGTTTCTTTCCCTCCATGAATAAACTATGCCTTTGTCTGTTTTTATTTTTGCAATGCCACATTTATACCTAACACCTTCAAACACATATTATTTTAGAGATCTGATACCATCTAGTGTTATTGCTGGCTTTTCACATCTTAGACTTATCAAGTAACCACAGTCAGCAACATGTCAGAGTTCATCACTACATCACATCAGTAGCAAAACAAAACCTGCTTCCCACCCAATATCTATATTTACACACCCCACAGGTGGATGAAATTTGCAGTTCGTCTAGGAAATTCACTCTCCTTTAATCTCCGGAAATTGGTTTGTCTGTGTGTATACATATCATCATCATCTAGTGCTTTGCACTGATTTATTTCAGCCTCTATAAAAAATAGGCTGGGATTACTAATAGCAAACACAAGTGTTTATAAACAACCTTTATACAATCTTAAGCAGGCCAAAGTCAAGGGTACATTTACTTCAAACCAACCAATGCTTTACTCCATTTTTCAGGGAATTAGATGAGATTTTTAGTTTGCAAGTACTAGTGACTGGTGCAAAGTTTTCCTAAATATTCATAGTTCCTGAAAACTGGGGCTATCCAGGAGGGAGATGCTTTCATTATTTCATGCTATAAGACGACAAGACCACCAAAAAAAGCCAATCTCTGCAGGACAACAAAGTGTGTTCAAATGTTTGTGTACTTCAAAACACAAAGAACTGATAATATGCAGAAACACAATATTCATAAAGGTGAAAACGAAAGAAAAGAACAGTGTGTATAGTCTGATAGAAGATGGTGGATTAGTATCCATGGAGACTCCTTTCTCCTCTGTATTCACCCAATATGTACAGGACGTTTGGTGATTTCTCCACAACATCTCACAAGTGCCTCAATCTGGACACACAGCTAACACCTCTCTAGCAAAAAGGGTAACTGGACTCCACATCCCTTAGCTCAAGGCCTCTCTTCCTGTATTATCTGGATGAATGTCAGCTACAACAGTAATTTCCAAAGTAGGGCCACTTTGGAACTGTACTGGTAGCCATCAACACTTTTAAGTTACTCAGCAACCTGTATATTACAGATATTTATTGCTACCCCTTGCAAACAATTTCCTGCCTCTAAAGGAAATTATTCTTTAATGATTACATGGAATTCATTGGCAACAGAGGGAGGGGAGTTTATAATTTTGTAATTTTGTGGAACATATTATTATTTTAGTTTTTCAACACTGGGTTTCACTTGCTCACTTATGACTGTTGGCAGGGGGTACTAAATGCTTTTACACACTAATGGTGTGGATTTCTGTGACGTTTACACATGCTAAATGCCTGAGGCTACGAAACAGATACCTGTCGTTTAGAGCACTCTTCCAGGTAGACTTTTTGATTATACAGGCCATGCGAATGAGATCAATTTAGAGGGAAATGCCCTTGTGTATCTTCAATTAGAAGGCAAAGAGCAAAGAAAAGAGGGAGAAAGCCCATGTAGACAGGGCTGCCTCCAAAAAAAGAGATGTTGGCATGTGAATGTTATTTTTAACATATTAACATGCCTCTGTTGTTTTAAGATGTGTGCTTAATTTACAAAACAACCACTAAGAGTTAGCACTTTTCATACACCGCTGCCCACACTTGGAACAGAACTGTGTTGAGCACCGAGTTAGAGGAAGGACACCAGCTACACTGCAGGTGCCCAGAGCAGACCTGGCCACACCCTCCAGATAATTGCTGCACTGTCAAGTAACAACTTCACCAAAATGGAAAGATTTTTCAGGGCACACTACCACCCACCGGGGTGTGGCCACACCCTTGTGGAAGGAGGCATGAACCAAAATAACACGCTGCTAGTTTTAGGAAGCTCAGCTCCCAGGAGCTCCAAAGATGCTGGATCCAGCACACAGGGATCTCCCAAAGCAGGGGGAGAGGCTCTCTTGGATACATCTGTGCTTTGGTACTACTTTTCCAGTAATCTGTAAGGGTTTACTAAAGCCAGTTAAACTACAGTGACAGGTTCCAAGGACAAGAAAATGTTGATAACAGAGAGGGGCAGTGACAGCCTCAGTACCAGCTGCTAATGAGAATTAGCAATACACGTCCCTACGCCCATTATCTAGGAACTGAATAACACTAGTAGGTATGATATGACCCCAAATGTGGTTTTCCATTCCTCAGATTCATCTCCCATCCGATTTCCTTCTACTATTCCAGTCACACCTTTTTAGTCTCTGAGTTGTGCATGTCTCTGTGGCTGTTCTCATTCTCTCTGGAGAATGAGAGAGTGAGAGAATGTTGCATGCACAACAGCTCTGTTGGAAAGTTTTCAAGAGGTAGGCTGTGAAAATATTTTTTTTTTCTTTTCTATAGTAACATTTTTCAAGGGCTGAGAACTGGCTTGGATATCATCTTTTCTCATTTCTCATTTAAAAAAAAAAAAAAAAAAAAAACAAACCAGTGTTGACATGCCTTTATTTTGAAACAATGGTTTATCAAAGAAAAAAGGAAAAAGCAGCTGTTTCTCACCCTTTGAAGCCAATCTGACTAAAATATCTCATATTTCTCGTTTGACTTTAAATTATTAATTTTCATCTATACGAGAAGAGGACTTGAGCAACACCTCCTCTTTGTCCTAGCATTAGATACTTTCTAAAGTGTTATTTGTTCTGGCTGAAGTCATGAGGAATTCTGAACCACGAAGTTCTCTCATGTGAACACAAGACTTGGATGTCACCAGCACACACAGCAACAAACATATGCACAAAAGTTTTGTGACTGAATAATCTACCTCAGCTTATGCCTGAAAGTCAGCAACATATGTACTTTTTATTCACTCTTGTAGCATGTGAGGGCTTTTCAGTCTCAACTACTTTCTGTATTTAAATTAAATATATTATATGGCTGTGTACTGAAGTGCTTTCCTTGTGAAAGGTTCCTTGGTGGACTGCAATAATTAATTTGCTTTTACGGGATTTCAGAAGGTGACCGTAAAAGCCCCCTCAATTTGACACTGATACAACCTGGGTGCCATTCATTCACAAAGCAAGTTCTTAAAGTATCCTTATTTTTACTCCTGCTACTATTTTAGCAGCTGAGATGTGATTATACCTTTGAGATCCATCATGTCACCTATAGTTATCTGAAATGCTATTCTCAAGTCATTATACACAGAAATAAAGATACAAATCCAGTCCTACAGTCTCATTTCATGTGACAGCTCTCAGTCATGTGGGAGATGTGTACCACAAAACTGCTTTTATTATAAATCTATATTAAAAGCCTGTCCTATATGAGCATGTGGATTAGAAAACTTGTTCCCTGACAATGTCTACAAATGCACACTCCAATCTATATTCCTTGCCCTAATACAGATCTAATAAAAATGTTCACAAAATTCTTCAGGGTTAGCTGCCCTTCAATTTCTCCCCCTCAGGTGCTTCCTTCCCAAGGGAGTGGTTGTTTTAAAAACAAATCTACCTACGAGTCTTGTTTTTCCTAGAAAATCTCCAGATAAGCACAAGTTGAACTAGCTTTTTTTTTTCATCAAAGCTATTTCTTTATATCTTTGACATCGGTTTTGTTCTTTTAAATTAAAGGGGGAATCTGTAAAGCTCTGAAACTGCAAAGCACTGAATTGCAGGTCTGTCTGGAAAAGGCCATGGTTTAAGGCAAAGCTTACAGCTCTGGAATTGAACAGGGGGGCTCCCAGCTCCCACCACGTGTAACGAGCTTTCTAACCCACTGCATCAACAGCTCATTTGCCTGGGCACAGGTGTGGCCACTGTAGCTCCGGAACAGTCTGGTAATGTTAAGTCACAGGTTGCATGGACACAGTCAAGGGAGGAAAAGGGAAAATGTTCCATTTTCCATTGCTTCCCACCACTTCCAAATTTAGAAGTGATGCTGGGTGTATGGAAAAAAGGCATTACCTCCCACAACACACCTTGACTCTCTCCTATCATTAGACCACCGCGCTTCCAGCCATTTGACTGGTACAGGTTTAGAAGCAACAAGAGCCTAATTACCGGGATATTCAGTGAGGGAATCTTCTGGGTTGTGGCAGCGCATTCAGAAAGAGCTGCTTTGAAATCATTTGAGCAATACACAGCATTCCCTGCGAGAGGCTCCCTGCTTTGGTGAATCGATGCAGACCCCTCTCTAAAGTAAGAAGCACATTTGCACTGGAGCTGGCAGAACCCACGTGAAAGCTCAGAGCTGCTCAGGGCTTTCTTGACGTGTTTGCATAATTGTGGTTTTTCAGACCAAAAGAGAAGGTAAACTTCATTCATGCCTGACCTGCTGGCCTTCACAGCTGGAACATGTTGGAATCACTTCTGGCACTGAAAAGGTTAATTGTGTCCTGCTGTGAGGTAGGAGTCTAGAAGAGGATACCACATTTGGTGGGAATTATAGTAAATGAGGTTTTCTTTATAGCACTGCTCATTCTCAACATGTTGAAAGGGCATTAGTTCACAGTCACTTTCTCTGGAATTATCAAATCTGCTCAGGAAGCCTTCATTAGGATATTAAACAAGACTTAATAAGTGAAAGTGATTTGCATCGCTGATAATCGTGCGCATTAATCAAGCAAGCTTCTGTCTCTCCCTCTGCAATATGTTTCATGTTCCATTGTAAAGCCTCTTTAATTCTGTAGGGCTTCTTAAAAGGGAAACGTTACATTTAGAAAGCCATTTTTAAAATTATTTACTTAGCAAAGATCACTATAAATAATGTTCAACTCACTCCTCAGCTTTAACCATCAATATAATTAATACTGAGGGGTTTGTATCAGGGATATGGACCAGATGTGTTCCCATTTATCAGATATAGATTGCACTTACTCTAATAAATGTGTTTTCATTCTGAGTAAGTTTTGAAACCAAATAACTGCATGTGACACTTTAATCTGAAGTCACAATTTTAGGCTAAGGCATTTATTTCTCATGCCATGGTGGACCTTGCAAGCTTTCACTACATCATCCCACATACCAGAGTCACCCTCGCAGCCCTTAATGAAATTGTGTGGTAAATATCCCCTGTGCTTTTTAGTAATTCCAAGGTAACTTTGCATGATTTATTCTTAGGGGCTGGTGCCACTTCTGTAGTGCACAGCCAGCTAGCATGGTGTAAATTATCCTCACAGTTCTGCAGCATCTCCCCCTCTCAAGATCCCACAAAGGTTTGTAAAAAAGGTTGAATTTTCACAACACCCCACAAGACAAGTCTTTTGCACTAGGCAAACCAACACTCAGGGCACAAGTGTTTTTGCCTATGTCAGCAAATGCTTGAGAAGACAGAATTAGACCCTTAAAAATTGTAATTAGACGCTCTGCTGCCCTTGCCACTAGCTTACACTATGCCGGTGTTGGCTACCCCCTCTAACATGACCCTACAAACACCATGAGGGCTCTGCACACTAATCAGTGCCACCAGCATATTGCACAGCCATGAGAATTTAAAAAAAAAAAAAAAAGAAAAAACAAAACCCAAAAAACAAAACAAACAAACAAACAAAACCCCAAAAAACAACAAACTAATCTTGATATTACTGTTCTTCACCAAATATCTTGCCAAGGATAGCCTTGAGGAAAGTTTGGTTGCATGAATTAGAAGCCATCATGAAAAACTTGTAGATGCTGTTTATAGCGTAACAGGGGGGCCTTTGGCTATAGTCAGTGAATATGGAGAAGTGGCCAAAACCATAGTCTAAGCAAGGAATAACACTCATGTCAGGATGAGGCAGCACATCATTTAAACAAGCTCACCAATGGGGGTGACATCCACCAAAATGAGCTAGAAAAAAAGGAGGCTTATATAGTTCATAAGGAGAGCCTGAGCTCTTGTCCATATGAGAGCCTGAGCAATTATGATCATGCTTGGCTATTTCTGATACAGCTGTGATTCTGTTTCTAAAGAAGGGGTGGAAATAACTGGTGGGAGTCAAGGCCCACTCTTTTTGCAGGTATTATTTAGCCCACTCCCTGAAAGAGGCTCCCACTGATTACTTCCTTCATGGACTTTTTGCGTTGCCCTTACTGCATTTCATGCCATTTACATTCTCCCAAGATTCAAAAGCCTCATTTAAGAAACTACCACTAAAATTACAACCATGAAAGTATTTATTGCTCTTAAGAAAATGCTGTTTGCTGGAGCTGATGTTTGCATTCACTGAGGCTGAGCACATAGCTTAAATGGAGCTAAAGAGATGATGTTTCTATAAAGTTGTGGAGACTCAATTCATTCTAATGGCCTGAAACATGAATTATGTGCCCTGCTTCACTAACTTCATGGTTCAGTAAGCTGCTATAGCTCAGATGGAACCATTTATCTGAAGAAAGGTGTTATTCCCTGCTTACCACTGATTTCCTTTTATTTGTGTCTATATATGCATTTATGTGTGGTGTTTTCTAGCTAGCAGGTGTTAAACTTCGCAGGTCTAACTGTACAGTTTTAGAACTTTTTTTCTCGAGCATATTTGAGAAGATAAACATCCAGCAGTTCTTTCCTGTTTTCAATACCAAGTTTTATAGCTGGACCATTCACATGGGTGAGAAACTGTTCCTCTCAGCTTTGAAATCAGTTATGTGGATTCCCTCTGATGATAACCAAATGGGAAAAATATTCCAGTGTCCACCAATAAGAGCACAAATGCAACCATATTTTTTTCTTAACTGCTGCACAAAAGTTTTAAATTTTCAAAGCAGGGGCATAAAGTTTAAGCTCCCAAATCAATGCTTTGGTGTTTAAATGGATTTGCCCATTTATTTTGCAAGTATGTTGGGAGTTGCACTGGAGGTCAGTGCAGCAGGCTTGCCTAAGCACGGTCCATTACCCTCTGCAGCAGCAGCATACATGGAACAAAGGGACCCCTTCATTATCCCACATAAGGAAAACTCTGGCAGAGGCTGAAAGAAGGTAATGAGTATATCTTCAGTGAACAAATAGAGTGCCACATGAAGATGCCCAAACTAGCTCTAATTGACCAAAATGCAGCTTCTCTACATGGCATTGCACTGTGCCATGCAAACACAGCTTAAACCTGTGCTTGTGGTGGGTGGTACATTCCTGGTTGTTCTGGGTAGAGTTAGCTTTAGGGCCAAGACCCCCTCCCTATAGTTCTGACAAGTGGAAGATCAGAGATAATGCTAATGAAATCCCTCTATTCTGAATTACTGCTGCCAACTGTATCAGTGTTAAAGCCCCTACTCGTGGGATCATATGATTTGCTGAGAATCTCTACTCTCATTTAATAATAAAAAGGTAATTTCCATCAACGGTGCAGAGGAAAGCTTGGAAGCATGACCAGAATATGTCCTAAAACCTCTCCTCTCCTGCCAAAAAATCCCTCAGAGGTATTAAAAGGAGTCTAAAAGGTATTATTTTTAATCTTCTGATATTTAAGCCAGTGACAAAATTCTTTGGGCTGCAGCATCTTATGATTTTCGAGCACTCAGAAGTATCAATAATGCAGCCTAAAACAGATATTTGTGAAAATGCAGCACTAAATGGCATAGGGGAGAGGCACAGGAGGCCTTCAAAATAGCTGGGAAGGGAGGGAGGTCCAATGGCCACACGAGCTGTATCAGTGTGACGAAATAAAACAGGCCCCGGATGTGTCTCTGTTTAGAGGCCAAGTGGAATGAAACATCTGGTGCCCACATCCATCAATTTGCTTTCCTCCAAAACAGGGTGGCTGTGTTCTAACTGCCCTCTGGAACTAGGTGGTCACCTATGAGTTTATTTACTACTGTAGATCCTGGGCTAAAAGGAAGGGAGAGCTGCAGGCTTGGGAATGTGGGGAATGGGGTACACGCAGGATCTCTGACGCAATGGGAGAGGGAAGCAGCTTGCAGGGTGGAAAGGGTAAGAGAAGAACAAAGGGAGCGAGTGTCTGCCAGGTGGGAAAAGGAAAGTATGCAGAGCCACAAGGCAGCAAAATATGCAACTCTGAACGCTAAAATAGAATGACTTCCTGGACAGAAAGGCACAACTGCCCTTCTCTTTTTGCTGTAAAATTTTACTGCGCAGCTGCAGTGTGCCACCACCTCTCCATCTTAGCACTTGTGGAAGTTTCTTGATAAATAATAAGCTTTACTAAGCCAGACTGGCATATGACCCAGAAAGAATTCCATACCAGGTTTTAATTTAATCTTTGCATGCCACATTGAAAAATCAGGCAAGATGATATCAACCAACTGCTTTCAGGAAGAAAAAGCCCACAAACACACAAGAACTCATTTAGAATGAGATTGTTGATTTAGGCTTAATTGGTGCAAATGTTGCTATAAATGGCATGTGAATATAATTTCTCAGACTGCTGAAATTTGTGAGTAATATTGGTGTCAAATTCAGTCCTGTACGATTTTGAAATAGGGGAATAGGGTCTGACTATCTTAACTGCATCGGACTTATTTTCACACCCTGAAAAAGATATTACACATTAGAGACAAATACTTACACCAATTTGGAGGAACAAATTTGTATGTGAAATTTTTGGGCAGGTCTGTCTCATGACCTGAGGCCAAATCTGCGAAAAAAATTTATAACCATAGGGCAAAACCACAGAGGGATATGGTCACAAATATTTTATTAGCAGAAAAAGCAAAGTAGAAAACTCTGGCCTTTGAGACGCAGGAGGAAGCAAGGAAGTTGATTGCGCTAACATAATCAAAGCACTCAGACTCTGCTAGAAGCCTTGGACATCACCTGTTTTTAACTGTGAAGGCCAGAAGACCAGATGTAAACAGCAATAATTGCTTTCAGAAATTATAACAAACATTAAGCAGTCCTTCTCATAGAACATCAGACTGATTTTGGTGATCATGATGGGAAAATAAGATGAAATCCTTTCAAGGTTTTGTGCAAGCATCACTGCGGATTCTCCCAGTCACCAACTTTCTCACTGTTAAGCATTAATTGATTGTTAATCTCTGCATGATGGCCCAGTTGGAATGGGATCTGCTGTCACGAACTCAGAGAGTTTGTGACTCCTCTCAGAGACCCAACTCCTCTCCCCAGAGGCACCTTCTGAAACCTACAGTAGACAATAGCTCACTGGTAATTTCTATAATGATGTGCCAGTGGTACTAAGATACTTGCCTTCTTGCTGGAAGCACTTGGATAACCTGTCAGTGTCTGTTATGTTACCATGTCATATCATATTTTATGTGACACTGCCTACAGGGCTGCATATATGGAGTTTCATGAGCCCCTTCCCAGTGGTCATGGGGCACGTTTGGAGCAATATTATTTTTTACAACTTCTGGAGTAACACAAAACATTTTTGGAATTAAAATAATAAAACTGACCTCAAACTGAGACTTGGCTGTTGACCTGATATACGGTGCACCATGAAAAAAAAAAAGCAAAGGAACATGCCTTCTGTCCTTCATGGTGAACTATCACAAGGATCCAGCAGCCACATAAAATTGGATTCTGGCAGAGTGATCAACTCATTTGTACTCATATTTCCTGTCATTTACCTTGTGATCTGCTTAGCAATGTCCTCTTGGTGAACCTGACATCACATCCTAACTCTACAGGTCTTTTTTTTTTTTTTTTTACCCCAGCAGTATTCCCTTTCTCACATGCTGCAAACTCAGTGTTGTTGGTGGAAAGTACTTAAGAGAAAAACACAGATTAACCAATCAATATAAATCATCACACAACCAAAGTAACCTAATTAATAGCAAAGAGGTTTTTTCATAAAGAGAATAAATTCAAGGAGAACCATTATAATCAGTTCTTCAAAGTAGGTTTTATAGTGCCCTATAGTTGCATCTTTCTTCCTGTTGGAGATGGACTGTGTGCAGTGAGGAAGAGAGAGGATGAGAGAGGAAGGAAGGAAGAGCAACTGATGTGGTTGACTTTCTGTTTTTCTATATTTGGGTGGCACATCTTCTTCAAGGAAAACTGAAGTACCAGTAAAGACTAGTCAGGAATTGTGGGGGGCCAGGAAATGAACTTGTTTCACACCTTGAAAAAACTACATGTGTATATATATGTGTATATATATATATATCGATAGATAGATAGATATAGATATAGATATAGAGATATATATATATATGACCTTTTACAGATTGGTATTATTTTATCCACATGTCTAAGAAAGCTGCTCACCATTGTACCTTTAAAGAGGTGAGGGTAACCTAGAATACATAAAGTGCCTGTGAGTGACAGAGTCAAGGATGGAACCAAGGGTCTATAAATCCCAAATCCTTGCTCTCAGAAATAGGTAATGCTTCCTCTCAAATGTGAAGAATGATGATTTTTCTGGGTTATGTTATTTTTGGGGGCTATATAATCTCTTATTGGCCAATAAATTAGTTGTTCAAGATCCAAGCAAAGTAAGCACACTGCAGTGAAAGGTGAAGATCCCATATTAATTTGTCTGTGATAGCCTCCACTTTTGAGGAAAAATGCTCACTTCAAATGTGATTTCATTACAGGAGCAATAGAAAACACTTTTCTTAAATGAAGTTATAAAATTATTTTTACCACATCCTTCCTCATCTCCTTTTTCTATGGATCAGAATGACAGGAACCAGATGCTAAGCCAGAAAGGACATCATTCCACCTGCAACATCTGGCTCTTTGGCAAGCTGTACAGGAAGCTTCAAAGTTGCATCTCTGCCTCTCACATGGAAAGGCTGCTGGTTGATTGCTTTATCTTTCTGGATGTAATTTTCCTTTGATTCACCTATAATGCTGAGGAACTGATGCATTTGTATCCATTTTGAATAAGGTTCTGTACCAAATGCCACATTTGATCTATAGGCAGATCCTTTTGTTTTCATTTAAGTGTTCCTTATTTCATGCACTAGCTCTACTGCTGCTCAGCTACATAGTGGCTGATACTTGCACACATGCCACAGCCTTTTTTTCCTACACCAAGTTAAACAGCCAGGCTCTCAGCCATGCAAAACCAAGTAGAAATTAAAATATTTTTCTTAGTATTACTCCCTGCTGCAGTGAGGCATCTTTAGAGAAGATGCAGCCACCTGTTACTCACAAACATTCCTTGCTTTCTCCTGTCCTCAATTCCTTAGTCTTCTTCTACCAGATTTTTTCCATTTCACTGTTTCTTGTGAGCATTAGATCAAGTGAATTAAACATTAAAGTGACTTTCAGATGAACCAGAAAAACAAGATGACTGCAAGTTAAGACTGAGCACCAGTTTCCTCAGAACCAGCTGGCCTACTGAGGTAACAACTAATTTCAGCTGTTTCCAAGCACTTTGATGTCAAGTTGTGAAAAAGCCTCTGTCTCCTTACAAAAAGATAATCGAGATAGCAGAGAACTGTATGAAGCATGCATAGCACAACAGTGTTCTGGCTGGGCTCTCTAGAGGGTGCTGTGAAACACTCTGTTAATTAGTAGGAAAGGAGTAATGAATTATTAGCATCCATTCATTCAGGATTTAAATCGTGATTAGGAATGTACCCTGCCCTACAGCTATCAGCACCTTTTTTACTTTGTGTTGTAATCTGTAAAATGGAACATGGTTCTCATCTTCGTTCTGCTATTCCCTTCCTCCACCTGCCCCAGCCATCAGACTGAAATCTATTTTCCTAATTACTCTATCCCTGCTCTGAGGCAGGTAACATTTAGTCAATTTCAAAGAAGGCTAAGGTGAAGCCTAAGAGATTTATTTTTCTCTTAAAAAACCACTTATCTTCAGGTTCTTTACCTGGGGCCAACCAAAACTCAGCAGCTGCTTCAAAACAGCATAAGCCATGACAGCAGGTCAAGTAATCTGTCCACAGATGGCAATGAGTATGTTCCATGATGTACTTACTGTTCCAGCAGTACTTGCTCCATCTAGTCGCTTTAAACACACTGGGTAAGGCTTCGTTTCATGGTGGGTGGACTCTGACCTAAATCCCAAGGCTGAGGGAATTGCAGCTTTGCCTCTGTCTAACTACCAAGCTCAAGGATAGATGCCTTGCAACCCGCAGACACAAATTCATAAAGAATAAAATCAGTGAAGGTGAAATGGATGGGTGTCGCACCAGTGTAATTGCCAAAAATGTGGCCCATTGTGTTCCAGCTTCACAAAAATCAGCAAGAGTAAAGGAAGCCTATTTTCATCTCAATTTAAACTTATTTGAAAAATATGAAAAGAGTACCCAAAACTTGTTCTGCCTTTCTGAGTTTTAAGGATAATTCCACTCTGAGTCAGAAAAACTGGATTTTCTCCAACCTTCAGAAATTTGTTGTCATGAAGGTTTGTAGCAACAGAGGAAGCTGCAAGTGAGTTTATGGCCCAGTTCTCCTAGCTACTGTACCAACTCAAGGTAATGGATGTTCTCTCCTGCAATAAAAACTCACAATAAAAATTAAAAAAAAATAGATATGGAAAGTGGCAAAAGAAAGAGAAGCATAGAGGTGAAGTGACTTAATACGGTTACATAGCAGAGCTAAGAGTGGAATACAATTCTACTCATGCCTTCTCCAACTACCCACTAGAAAAGACCATAGACATCCCTCAGTTTTTCCAGGCAGTCCCCCAGTGTTTGTTACCCTGGATTTGGTGCCTTCATTTGGTCTTTCTGAAAAAATAAAATAAAATAAAATAAAACAAAATAAAATAAAATAAAATAAAATAAAATAAAATAAAATAAAATAAAATAAAATAAAACAAAATTCTTGGGCTGTACTCCACAGTGCTGACAAAACAGTTTACAATTATGAGTGCCTTAAATGAGTTTGAGCTCATTTGTCATTTTCATTGTACCCCTTTTGCACATTTATATAGTTGGCTATATATAGGACTATGAGTGTACCTGGGATTTGACTCATTTCTCCTGCAATCTGTGCAGATTGCAGATTCTCCTTCAGCCATCTGACAGAAAAGCAACTATAGTTGATAATCTCTGGGGCAGCCACAGGCAGTTTGTAGAGAAAGAACTTTGACAGTATTGTTTTCTTGACTCAAAAAGAAAATAAGAACTAAATAAAATCTTAGAGTGATAGCTCCCATGGAAGTGATAGCTCCCATCCTTTTCCTTCCCAACAGCAGAGAAATCAACCAGAGGTGAAGCACCTTGAGCCTTCTCAGACCTAGAGTAAAGAAGAACTTAACTCCCCTCACTCCGTGCTTACAGGCATGGATGTCTCCAGTCATTGAACCCTCATGGAAGAGTTAAAGTCATGCTGCTTGTAAGCCTAAGAGTGAATAAATAAATGTATTAACATGTACCTTTGTGAATGGGAGCGGAAGCACTCATAGCTCCAGCGGATACTGGCAGTCACAGATTCATTGGGTAGGTGTTGACTGATGTTAAGCTGACATCCAGCACTTACTGGCCCAGCTGCCAGTCTCCAGCCCTCCCAGTATTCTTTCTGTCCAAGGGAACCAAAGGACTCCTTTGCCTGCCCCAGAGTACCAATCGCTCTTTTTGCTAAAACTGCCCAGCTGACTGGCATAGTTCAGTAGGGCTCCGAGGACTGTTCCTAGCCTTTCCTTAGCTTGCTGACACTTCTGTTCTAGACCAGAAGGAATTTTTTTGTACCAAAACCCACACTTGATTTTCTAGCCTGACCTGGAAGTAGATACTTTTCTTCCAAACCTTTCTTGTCTCCTGCTGGGCTCTGCACACTTCTGTCTTTGCAATAACTTTGCCTTGAAGAAGGCTCTTTTCAGGGAAATTGAGGGATCATGGAGGATCACTGTGTGCAGGAGATCCCCTTCACTGCTATGACCATTATCTGAAAGATTCATTAACTCTGTCAAGAAGTCACTTACCACACAGTGCTCTCCAATATGTTGAGGGAAGGTCATAAAACAACCATAGAGCTGGGAATCTGGTGGGCACCAGTAAGATTAGACAGGACAAAAGATGTGGTCATGGTCTCCCACAAGATGGGACGGAGGTGGAAGTCAGACATCCAGAAGAAGTGGGTACAGACTTCCTCTGGGTCCAAAGTCTGATATGCCAGTGAAGGCTTTGCTTTCAAGACCTCCCGTAAAGCTGACAAACTATGTAGAAATACAGATTTATCATCCGACCAACTCAGTTTTGCAAGCTTTACAGATGTACCTTTCCACTTTGGAATTTTTAGACTGTGCAGCTACCAAGATAATTCTATAATGTTGAGCTTTTTTTTTCTGTATGAAAGGTCTCATCTTGTTTCCAAAAGGACTTAATGTTTTTCTTCATAGATAAGATTTTATAATTTGTCCTTCCTCATTTACAGTAACATTGTAGTTTCTTAATGGTCAGAAACCAAGGGCCTAATATTTGAGTGTCAAGGACCACGAAAAAAAATAATTCCCTGTGAAGTGAACAAGATCTGTGTGTGTGTGCTCAGCACCTTTGAAAATCAGGCTCTTGTGCTTAGCTATCAAAATGATTGGCACCAGTCGTCTCCCTAGACAGTGTGATCTATATGAAAGTATTCCTTCTTCAAAACCTTGTCACTAATTCCAAATCACATTGCTTCAAGACCCTGTCAAAAATATATTAAATTTCTACATAATCCAGTCCAGTTACGCTGCAGAAGAACATTTTAATTTACCCTGTTCAACCTGGTTAGGCTATTCATATTCTCCATTCAGTTAGGCAGGCTCTACTTTTGATCACATCAGCGCCAGAATGAAGATAATTTCCCAAATATGGTCTCAGGACATTCACCTTTTAATATCTCCAGTCAAACTGCTGTTTTGATGCTTTTCCTTCTGTTCTCCAGTCCTCTTCCAGTATTTCATGTAGTTTTTAAAGGATTTCTTTCTATGGAGCCCTGTGAGACTTTCCTCCACCATCTCATGGAGTGTCCCCAAAGTGAGTGGTGATTTGCCTTCTCTTCAGTCATTACTCTTTATGTCCACCTTTGCAAAATCAGCAACAGTCTCTTTATGAATGCAGTGAAACTGTTAATTCATAAACCAATATTAGGATTTCACCTGGGGCCTTTCCCTGGAAAAACGGAATGACAGAGGGTGTCACAACAATGGTTAGGGAATTCTCCCTGCTTTTGTTGACTGTGCATACATGAGACCAGCTTGAATGTGCACACCCACCCACAAGCATATATATTTTTATAGCAAATTCTGTCCAGCTAGTGAATGAAAATCAAAAGAGGCTGCACTGCCCTGTGACATGTCTACCAATTGCCCAGGAGAAAAACTTAACATTAACCTTCAATAAATGAATGGATTATATTGCAAATAATAAGATGGCTAAATATAGGCATGATCTATGAATTAAACATTGCCTAACTTTGCATGATGCTAATTTATTTTGGCATATCTTGATGGTTGCACTGTGGCTGTGTCCTTCTGAATGCTTTTTAATTGTCCAGTGGTTGTCCTTTGCAATCCCACTGCTGGCTACAGTAAAATATACAGTAATCCATGTCAACATGAAATGCACAACTGCACACACACATTGTGTACCAGACACGGGTGACACTTCGTGACATATGCATGGACAGATAGCATTTATGCATACATGGTCTCATTCATTTTAAAAAAATATAAAGCAAGATTCAGTTCTTGAACTGATTAGAAATATTATGTGTAATGACTGCAGACTAAAGCTTCCTGTGCCTTTTCAAACAACAAATCATCGGCATTCCCCATGTAGTGAAATGTTACCCTCATCTTAGCAGTAAATCTCTTGCATTTGGTCTTCTGTAAAACCAAGAGAGAGGCCACTGCCAAGAAAAAGCAGCCTAATTAGTGGGTGTTCTACAACTACAGAAGAAGAATGAGCCACTGCTCCAAAGGCACTCTAAGGTACAGGAGAGATGAGAACAGGTTGAAATTAAATACATAGAGAAGGGACTTGCCTCAAGTCCTGGGGGCATGGCAGCTCCTGTAAGCTTCTGTCTGAGAGCAGAATGAGCCTAACCCCAGACAAGACATAGGACAGCCATTGGTGGGAAGGCAACTTTAGGAATAACTAAAGATGCAAGAGGCTGCTGGAAGACAGCGGATTTGCAGAGGAGCAATGAAGAGCTGAAAAGACCCACTGCAGGATGAAGAAGGCCCAGTGCTGGGTCAGGAGGACATGCTGAACCTGCCCTGGCCAGGGTGCCATGAAAGGGCACTCACACCATGGCAGAGAGACCCCCATGTGTAATCACAGGGTGTACATTCACCTGAAGGATGGTCAGCATTGTGAGACCTTTGCTTTTACACAGCACAGTCACTCAGAGCATGGCCAGTTCTCTGTGGCACATGACTTTATCCTTACATGTTCATTTCAAATACAGGGGCACTGCAAGTGCCATGCTCCTTTCAGACAGAAAGGCTGTTTGATCCATAAACACATTTTTTACTCTTTTGGTCCTCTTAGATGCCCACCTGTGCCTTAGAACTATTTCTTGAGTAGGACTTTCAAATGCTGCAAGGGTGCTTGTACCCCTCTCCAGTCCCAGAGTTTAGTCATATCTGTTCTTCTCCCAGTCAGAAAATGCATCTGAGAACAATGTGCCAATGCTTTCACACAAGACATCGTGCATATTCCCGACATGGTGCTGACTGTTCTGGTAAGACACATAAAATCAGCCTCTACCACCTTCCCCAAGTTCCAAATGCACGGTCACCTGGAAGGAATGTGCAAAAAAGGAAGAAAAACAAAATTACTATTGGCCACTCTTAGAGGATACACACTATCCTGTAAAACCTCCTGGATCAAACCAGGCACAACACATCCTGATAATCCTTCTCCCTAAATTAATTTATGCAGATTCTGCTCAAGTTTGTCAGGTACCATTATCAATGCTTTGATTCATGTAAGGGAGGGCTGGAGAAGGGGTTGTCCCTTTAAAATGTGTTAACACTTTTTCTATGTTTTTCCTCTTTTTTTCTCTCAAACTCAAAATATGGAATATTGTGTGACTTTAGATCTGCTGGGAAGATTAGCCAGCTTTGGAACATGGCAATGTGCTTCCAAGCAAGTGGCAAGCACCACCTCAAACACACAGCTCTAGAAGGTGTGCTCAGTAAACTAGTAAGATTTTTTTTTTAATTTAATTAAGAGATGAGCTTCCCATTGCTCTCTGTCATGTAAAGCTCATTATGGAGGCCAGTTTCACCAGTTGATCCCTGTGTTTACCAAAACTGTATACTGAGAGCTCAGAGAAATTAAAGAAAATGCCAAAGTACATAAAATAATAAATACTGGAAATTACATGTGTAATTCATTGAGCAAATTAACAGAGATTACTTGTACAAGTAGCCTGCAATGTCCTTAAAAATATTCTTTAACTGAGGAAAAGTTTTCTGACCTTTGGAGGAAATGCTTGCTTCTAGCTATGACTAAAAAGAGATTTCCTTCTTTCTCTGTTGTGTTAAGAATCTTTTCTTCTTATAAAGAAGGCACCACAGTGGTTTATAACTGTCATAAAAGCCTGCAATCCTTTTGAGGTTAAGCTACTCAGCTATTCAACTTTTACTACAGAAACTTTGAAATTCAAAAAGAAAAAATAATGTAAGTTTTTGAAGGACATGTGTTGCTGTAGGTGATCCTGTTAATTAAAAGTGATTGCCTGCTAGGAAATCATACTTTAAAAAGTTTCATGAATTTATTAGAACCCTGAAGGTATCTTTGTATGCACAGGGCTTTACATGCCATTTATGCAATTTTGTTTCAGATCTGTTTAAAGCTTCACTGACGCTCCCTGAGCAGGGAACAGCACTGCCAGCATTTGTATGTATTTTGGCTAATTGAATTATGTGAAAATACATACTAATGAAGCTTTACCAGTGATGTTTGCTGAGGATAGTTTAAGTCTCATTTTCTTCTATATTAGCAGTATCTTTCTGTTGAAGATTTACCTTTTTGAACAGCACACATTCCTATAGGTTTTTGTGCAGAAACTAAGTCTTTTTTTTCCTGGCAATGTTATTCAATAAATAGTCATGTGAATGTATATGTGAACACATGACAATTGACATACAGCTTTCTACAGAGATGAAAAGATAAAGAGTGAACTATGATTTGAGATTAAAATTTACTTGTTTTTTATTAGGAGAGAACAGTTTCAAATGGAAAACTGATTAAGATCTATCTTAACAATTAATTTTTCCTGCTACCAGATTTACAGATTGTATTTTAATTGGTCATTACTTAATTATCCGTTTCTGCACAAATCCATCTGGCATTATTCTTACATAGACCTTTCCTCAGCAATGCTTTACTGCCCCTTGACAATGGTGTTTGAGGGATAAATAATTGAGACAGAGCAGTTGTTTACCGTGTGTGCGTTTTTTAAGCTGAACCATGGGAAATA
Organism: Chamaea fasciata; assembly: GCF_029207755.1. Taxonomy (NCBI): domain Eukaryota; kingdom Metazoa; phylum Chordata; class Aves; order Passeriformes; family Sylviidae; genus Chamaea; species Chamaea fasciata. The sequence continues at coordinate 21,516,137 of NW_027094088.1, read as the reverse complement.
TCAAAGCTGAGGTGTATGAATCTATTGCACTTGAGATGTGTGGGGACCCAAATCCCTGTGCTCACCAACTGACTGCAGGTAACTCAAGTTTGTGGCCACTTCACAAAAGCAATCAGCTTAATTGCCTAATAAAAATTGTGGTCGGGTTTGCTGCTCACATTTTCTTTTTCAGGTTAGACATTAGAAAACTCCTTTTTTCCTTTCTGTCATGTCATTTTTGTACTTTATAGTGTATTGCATAAACTAACCCGATGTGCAGGCAGCACCCTGCCTTGGTGTAATATCAAATACTGAAATGTTGAAAGGAAAAAAACTCTGCTGTGACTCTTACCAGCCAAGAAAAAAAGAGCTGAGGAAAAGTAACAGGAGATTTATGAAAGTTCACTGTACGCTTTGATGAATGTGTGGGCAGGTAATTTTGCACATGCTTTGGAATATGTTGTCTGTTACAGAGAAATTTATGTGTCCCAGAATTGCTTTGGAATGATCAGTGCTGGGGAGTTGTTCGGACTTGACTGAACAGTTGGTAATGTTAACATTCATCTGGAGTCACTGCACTCTCCTTTGCTGAGCTTTTCCAGGTTCACACTATTTTAAATAAAATACCAGTACAGCTCTAGACAGTGTGCATAACTAATTTTTTAAAAAGCGTATTAATAGCAAACAGGGAAAACTGTCATTTGGTATAACTTTTTTTTTTTTTTTGAATCTACAGTCCTTTTAGATTATTGTGCTTTGTATCAGAAAGACTGGTATTGATTTTTTTCAAAATGGGCTTCCCCTGATATTTATAAAATTTAATAGTGGCATCTTTAGAAATGTAAATATTTGGGGTTTGCATGTGGGTATGCATGTGCATGCATTTCAGAGTAAAAGAGTTCTGCTTAAATTTTACCTTTTTAAATTCAGAATCTGCATTTATCTATCCACCTGCTGTGGTATGAACAGTTTGTTGTGTAATGCGTGGATAAGGTTTCTGAATAATAAAGCCAAGATTTAATACTTTAGAGGATGGTATAAAGTACAGTAAGAAAAGCAAATATTCAATTTTTTCAGTCTCCCATTAATACTAGTACTGTCGATCTAGACTGTAATGTCTTTTAGGATTAAATAAAAGTGTCAGTTCATCTGAATGACTGAGTGAATAATGTATTAATGTGCATTTGATGTGCCCATTTACGAATATGTATCTGCCAAGCCCAGTAAAAAAATTCCTTCTACAGAGAGTCCTTCTTTCAGAAACGATACCTCTTGAGGCATTAGAAACAAACAGGGCTTTTCCCTCAAGCTCTTATAGTCCCTCTTCACCATCTAAAGTAATCAGATAAACATTATTGACATGTCAGCGAATTCATCATTAAATAATGATGAATTACCACTTCTATCACTATAACAGCAAGGTGTTTTAGAAAACTAAAGTGAAAGAAGGCTGCAGGTTAAGGGGAAGACTTTTGTTCAGTCATGTAAGAGATGTACATGATGTGGAAGAAAGCATCTGTAAAGACCCTGAGTCTTTTGAAAAAATTGTAACTCCTGATCAACAGCAAAGAAGCATATTTTGCATTTTGTCTTATTTATCTGTCATGCCTCTTTGCTCAGTGCTAGTGTCTTGAAACTGCTTCTGCAGCAGGAGTCACAGCCAGTTCTACTGCAAGTTCTCTGCCACCAGCATACACTCAAATACTCACCAGCTGTTTAGCTCTGAAAAGAAAAAAAAAAGACAACCTGGTGCTGTTACCAAATGCCAAGACCCTAGTTGAGATGCAGACAATGTCTCCAGGCTCCCATTATGTTGCCTCAGCCCTGAGCTCTGAAGAGTATCGATAAGGGGCACAAAATAAAACAGGGAAATCAAGAGACGCTGAGTAATAGACCTTTGAATCTTTGTTATTGTTAGATTTACAAATAACACAAACTGGTTTGGGTAGAGAAGGGAAAGCAGTTTGCAGTTCAGCTTTGGCCTTGGTACAATATCATTTCTCATATGTGGAAAAAAGCATATTTGAACACTGAGAGTCATTGTGGTACAATGAAAGTGAATAAATCATGGCTCCAGTTTTAAAGGGTCAGCCCCTCCAAACCCCTGTAGAAGGGGTGGCAGTGCAAATGGTAACATAAAGGTTATCCACCTGAATGCACAGGGCGTTGTATGTCCATCGAGACAGAGAAGAGTTTTGTGTCCTGAGTATTTTCCATCTTGCAAGATCATCTTTCCCCTGCACCAGGCTTTTTTTCATCTCACTTTATATTTTGCCTGTGGCCAGTTAAACCTTATGGTTTTCAACTCAAATGAAGATTTACATTGAGATTCTAGATTTTGAATGAAAAGAAACTCTATGTGCTGAAAGACTTCTTTTGTGTGGATGTCAGCTTGTGTGTGCAATTGTTCAGCCTTCTAGAAAGAATTTATAGTTACTTGCTCTCAGAAATGGCACCAAACCCAAAGCTTGTTAAGCTTAACATACTATGCTTTACTAAAAATCAAAAATATTTCACCTTCAATGTTCATAATTGAGGTCCCATCCTTCCTGGAAGAGATGCCTAAAAGGCTTGCTTGTCTATGTCCCTGGGTGCTATCTGTCTCTGAGGGAAGTCTGGTACTGCTGCACCTTTTCCTAAGTCCTTACTACATTGCTGCCCTTTATCCATTCCAAAAAAACTGTGGTGGCATGGCAGTCCCACTTCCCTGTCCAACTGGTGCTACTTGCTGTCGTCCCCAGAGCAACAGGCTTCAAAATGCAAAACAACTGGGATGATCAAAAAGTCAGTGTAGGGCAATTGTTTTAGTTGGGTTGTAGACTCAGGTGGACAAAACTGTGTTGCTTAATTCAGATCAAGGTTTTGCTGTGTTTGAACAAAAATGAAAGATAAAAATGATGAACTCAAGGGAAAGCTGCGGGTTTGCCCTCTTTGCATGTCTCTGTAAATACGTGGGCTTATTGTGACACTACTGAACCTGTAACTCGGTCCTCCAAACACATCCTTGGCTTCGGGTAGGGTTGTTATCTGCCTGCTTTCCAATCACACTGCCCATTTTGGCCCACACATAGACTGATCTGTGCCTGCACAGCAGGCCTTTGTCTGAAGTGACTTGGGTTTTGTATTTCCAAGGTAGCAACCCTAGATGGAGCAATAAATACTCTTTCCTGGTAACCTTTTTCTCCTTAAGATGGCAGCTTGCATCCCATTTTTTTTTTAAGGTAGCCCATTGAAACAGGCTGTTGCTTTGAGACAAAACCACAAGGAAGTGCTGAATGTGGTTCCTGGGTAAAACACACCAAGATTTCCCACCAGACTTGTATTACAGTAGAGGTTTAATCCTTCCCCAAAAGATATGTCTTTCTTGAGACTCAGTTCCAACCAGTAAAAGATGGATCATTCAGAATTTTTTTAAAAAAAGAGAAAACAGACATGGCTCTTTGCAGTTTGCAGTCCTGATAGAACAGCCTCCCCAGCCTCTGGGGGATCAGGTAACAATGGGGTTTGATAATACTGCCGGAGTTTATTTGAGGGATGTTGACAAGCCTAATTGCTTGGCAGCTCCGAGCAGCTGTAGGGCCCCTGGCTGGGGGGGTGGGGGGGGAGGAATTAACTCTTGGTTTGCCTGTGGGGTTCCTCATCACAGCCAGAACACTGCCTGAGAGAGGGTTACTGTGACACCAGGCTGTGAGAAACACTCTGAGAAAGCATTTGAGTGTAAGTCATGGGAAGTGACTGAGAAAGATACTGAGAAAGATCCTGAGAGGATCCTGAGTAGTAGAAGAATGGATAATGTAATTTAAATGGATAGCAGGTCTAGAAGTGGCCTTTCTGCATGTGTCCTCTGCACATTTAAAGTAATGTGCAGCGGTGTCAGTTCTTGCAATGGAAGCTTTTTCCTGTGTTATCCAGAGAGTTGGCTGAAAAAAAAAAAAAAAAAGACCAACCAAGGCAAAAAACCCATGATGAATCATTTCTCTAACAGAGACAATGAGTGAACTTCCTTCAGCAGTCTCTCCACCATTAATTTCTACTTTTCACTGAACTTTGACTTTTAAAGCAAATTCTACTGAGAAACAGAAGTGAATGGGGAAACATACCCAACATCATCATTGCTGACTGTGATACAAAACATTGCAGATGTGAGAATTTGCACCATTTCCACTCTGTGTTCTACCCTACTGAAAATGGGCCATTTGCAAGTCTAGCAGCAGGTTTATAGCTGTAACATGGCAGGGTAAAGTTATTTTGGGAGTTTCAGTCATGTATTTCCAGATTTTTTTTGGGAAAGTGAAATCCCCATTTTGCATTATAGCAGTGGTTTTGCAAACAATGTAGTTATCTGATGTGGAAAATAAAACACACAATTGTGCAATTGTTCTGGAACACAATAAAACTGCCATTCTCATTAGGCAGTGACCATTTGATACAGAAATCCCTGAATTATGTCTTATAATTCTGGATTAGTACTTGGCATTTCACCCTTTCATGGCTTGTGCTAACAGAAGACTGAATAGACAGAATTTTAGCAGAAACCAAGAAGCTTGCATCTCTTCACCATCACTGCCAAAAGGTTTGCATGGTGTTAGCCACAATATCTTCCTCGTCTCAATTCTCTGTCAGTTGGGATACAATCCTTAAAATTTGGCATGCAAGGGCAGCTCTAAGTCAGCCCACTTGGCACAACCACCCCAGGCCCAAAGGATTTCTAGGATTACTATCTTTCAGAGAGACCCCAGCTGTGGCATACAGTGTTATGACTTCTTTCTGCCATGTATTTAAGCTGTCCACATATCTACCTGGTCCAAAACATCTCTTAGTTAAGTGTCAAAAGGAAGTATATTCCTTCCCTTAATTATTAATCAGTTCTTCTCCTTGATTTCATATTTATTTAAGCATTTAAAATAGTATTCTGAACACATGCCTACAACATTTCTTCAAGAAATCAGGAATTTCAAGTCTGTACCATCTGCATGCCCTGCACATAAGAAAGATTTTAATTCTTTTTACTGATACTTGGGCTTTAGTGCAAAGGTTTCTAAAGATGAGCTAAAAACCCAGGAGATCTGTGAGTTATTTCTAAGGAATGCCTAAGAAAAGTGTACTGCATGCTGCAAATAGTTGTATTTTCCTTTGTAAGCACCTAAACATTCAGCAGAAACATTTTCAAGGGTTACAAATCAGAAGCTGTTGAGAGCTTCTGCTTCAGTGTATTCTTTCTGGGAATGCAATTCAGACACGCCTGCCGAAAAGATGACTCCCTGAGCTCTGAGAACACTGAAAGCTTCCTTTGCACAACTCATGTGACTTCTTTGTGTTTGTCATTTGGCTTGGATCAGTGAATCCCACACAGTGCATCATTTCTGATAGGAATGGCCAGAAGTGCTTATATGTCAATCCACACTGTCTGCTATTCAGGGAATGTTTTGGCCACACCTCTCTTTGGTGCAGACTTTTGGATTTTTCCTTTGGTGATTTGCAATGCTGACTTTTATTTTCTTGGCAATTCTTGTAAATTCTGAATAGGACAGAGCTATTTTTAGCTGTACATCAACACATTAAAAACAAAGAAATAATTCCCAGTACCCACTCATGAGCTAAAGGATAGGAGGATTTTAAACAGCTAGTAAACTCAAGTTGCTTTTACAGGCTTTAATGGCTAGCAAGCTAACTGTGCATTTTGCACTGTAAAGTAAAACATGCCCTCCTATCCCTTTTGAATAGTCTCTTCTTTCATCACTTCTAATAGAGAAGGATACTTTGTCTTTGTTTACTAGGTGCCTCATCCTCTTAGAGTGCTCAGAGGATTGATAAAAGCTAATCAGTTCCAGCATTTAAGATACAGTAAATGACACAATTACCATCTGTGTATTAATGTACATCAAGGTGATTAATTTGATCTTCTTCCAGCTCAGTGAAAAAGAGCACAGTAAGGTAAAAGGGGCCCTGGATTCCCAATGAGTATTTTCTCCTTTTCTCCTGCATAATTTTTTAAAATTATTAAAATTTTCTTAAATGGATTTACTTTTTTTTTTTTTTTTTTTTTTTTTTTTTTTTTTTTTTTTAATTTAATGCAGCTCTTAATTCCAGGCCACCCTAGAGCATGAGCCACCCAAAATGGCATTTATGCCAAGGTAGTGGAAGGCCACAGCACTCTACCAGCAGTGTCCATATGATTTCCAGGGCGCATCAAAAGCCTACACAGTGCTATGTAGTGCCCTAAGTACTCGGACACGAGCTGCACATTAAAAGTAAAGCCTTCTTACTTCTAGTCCCTTAGGCCATAAACAGCTTTGTTCCTAAGTGGCATGTTAAGGACAAACAACTGCTTGAAATATTTCCAGGTAAATACTTTGAGGCAGCACTAATTTGAAATGCCAGAGATCTGCTCAAAAATAACCTGAACACCTGTGTACAAATCCTACACCTGGCCTTTTTTCCTAATGCGGTTTAGAGTCGGTTGTGGATGCCCCATCCTTGGGAGGCTTCAAGGCCAGGATGGATGGAGCTCTGAGCAACCTGGTCTAGGGGAAGGTGTCGCTGCACGTCAGGGGGGTTGGAACTAGATGGTCTTTAAGGTGCCTTCAAACTCAAGCCATTTTATGGTTCTGTGATTTGCAAGTCTTCAGTTGACTCATCCAGACAATGGGGACAACCATAACAACTCCTGCAACAGCCAGGGACCACTCCAGCCTTCATTTTCTGGTGCTTATGAAGGCCCTTAAAGGTATGTGGTTGAAGAACAACTGGAGTTTTATTCTGTCATTAACTCACCCTTTGGCGTTGAGCATGTTATTTGCATTCCTGGGATCTTGAGTGAAATGGTTGAAGGCAAGGGGTTGCTGATGGATGGATGGATGGATGGATGGATGGATGGATGGATGGACGGACGGATGGACGGAGGGAGGGATGGACTGGCAGATGAATGCACTGGCCATGGACTCCTTCCTAAGCAGGGCAGCTCATCACAGCTTACCTCTGCAAACATATTTAAGGGACAGCCTTAAGTGGACCCAGCATGACCAAGCGAGGCACCACAGTCTGCCTGCAATCCCCCATTTCCCGGCTCCCCAAAAGCTCACGTGCTTCGGAGCCAGGAGCTTGCTCCTAGTGACACGCTCGTGTCCCTCCGAAATAGTTCATAGCGCTGCCAGCAGATGTCAGCAAGCGATAATAAAACGCAGTCCCGAGCCTCGCAGCAGAGCAGGAATTTGGGGTTGCCTGCGCCCAACCTGCGCTGCGATCTCAGAGCATCCGAGCCATCCCATCACCCATGGCATCGCCATCCAGAGCAGGAGCTCTGCAGCCACCTTCCAGCTGCTTTCTGTTGGCGTGATCCCCTCCTAAAACCGTCCTGGAGTGAGGGAAACCGCGGTGATGCCGAGCCCAGGCTACCTGGGGAAAGGGGTACTGCCCAAGGACATGGCAGCATCAGGCGACCCGGGCCGGGGGAAGAGGGCAGGGCTGGTACTTCCCCACTAATAAATGAAATGTGCCCAAAGCACCAGTGCTGGGAAGCCCTTTGCTGGCACCTCTTGTTTTGCCACGTACAGCCAGCATGTCACTGGATCTGCCGACAAGCCACCGCTAAGAAGAGCAGACAAAATAACAACAGAACCAAACCGTAAAGCTCTATCCCCAAACTCTCATTGTACAGGCTTAAGAATCACTTCAAGTGGCAAAATAGCATCACAGCAATCTCCATACAAGAGTGCTTATATCACTGTGACATGCTTTTATATAGGTATAGGTTTAGATTTTAGTATGGCCAGATCCAGAAGTGGAAATGGAATGCCTTCAACTCAGTATGGATCCTCTTCATAACCTCAAATAGATCTGCTGGCACTTCTCAGAAACACTAATGCAAGCAGGAAGTTTCATACCAGGACTTTTTATCAGCTGTTAAGTATAAGAGTAGTTTAGTTCTTACTGTGGTTTTAGTGCTCCAGGCAGAAAAGCAGATCCCAGAAAAACATCCTGCAAGTTACTTGCTGACTACTGACTCAGTTCTGGCCTCACAGTTATTTGCTGACTACTATCTCAGTCCTGGCCTCACTAGCAGAAATAAGGGTGAGGTAGCAAATTCTAATTCTCTGTGCACTTCTTGATGAACAGCTCATCCCCTCACCAGGGAAACTGGAGCCATGTGAATGTTGAAAAGGCATGTGGAAAATTGCTCTCCGTTTGCTACAGGAGGTTGAAGCAAAGTATCACAACCAAGCTCGGAGTAATCTGTGTTTGCACCAAGCCCCAGAGGCTTTCAGGAAAGCAGAAAGAAATCAGTGTCCTGCAAATGAAGTTTTGAGTGAACCACCAAACCCTGGAAGCAGACAGGTCAGCACACACCAAGAGGCAGTGCTGGGTTTAAGTCTTCTTTGTGACTCTTTGGAAAAATAAATACTTTTCTCACTCAGGGTCACGCATCAAGTTGTTACTCATTTCCAGCCTTCCAACAGGAAGACTGGAAAGCATCTGATTAAAGAAAACAGATTACAAAAGCATTTGATTAAAAAGCAATTAAAGAAAATTTTAATAGAATTGAAAGACATTTGAGTAGCATCATCTGGTCTGGTACCTTTTGCCTAACTTTTTATTTGTTATTCGGCTTTCTTTTCAAGTCTCAACTATCCACAAAAAAATCTTTCTCACATAATTCAACCCTCATATTTCACTGAATGTGTTTGTCTGTGCTGGATAATTTACATTTTTTGGCCCTGGTTTGAAGCCCATTTCAGGTGGTTTGGAATTATCTGAGCCTGAAAATGGATTGGAACCTATGCAGAAAAATATGAGTATGCCAAAGGCTTTGCCAGTTCTGTCCCAGCTGTCTGAATTGTCACCAAGCACAGAAAATACTGTTCCCAAAGGAATTGCTCCTTGATATTTATAGGCTGCTAAAGTGAAGCAAAACCAAACCCTTTTGCCCTGGTCCTCTCAGGGAATTCTCCAGACGGTCAGTACTTCATCTATGCTCAAACCAATGAAGAAGATGGATGAGAATAAGAAGATGGAAATTCATCAGTGCAAATTCTAGATGATGTCAGGAAGTTATAAGAAATTCCCCACTCATAATTTTATGTATGGGAGGAATACAGGGGAACTAGGTAATGTGGAGATGGGGCTGGAGATCCTCTAGAAATACCTCTGCACTGGATTTAAGTCCCTTTGGATGGACCAGAAAGTCTAAAGCACACATTACAGAAGCTCCAGAAAAAACTATAGTTTCAGGAATAAAGGACGTAAGAACATTGCTGAATAAGATTTACAATATCAAAGTTGGAAATCAAGAAAATTAGGTTTAAAGACCAATTTATGGCACCTTGTATCTTATTAATCGCAGCAGCTGATTCTTCAGGTTTCCATGGTGCATTAATAAAAATTCACCCAAAGCCAAAAGATATCACTAGCATTAATGTTTACCTCACTGAAACCAGGCAGAGCAGGTTCCCACGGAGCTTAGCTTGGTATTTTCTTTTATGCTACACTGCTATTGCTACAGTAACCCCAAGAAAACACAACACCAAGGGTGTTTGCACAGGTGTATTTGTTATTGCAGGATTTCTCCCGAGGGCTGCAGCACGGAGGAGTGAATACAGCAGCTGGAGGCCAGCAGGGCCTGACACCCACAACACAGCTCCCTGTCATGCCACCCTCTCCCCCTGCCCCTTACCTTCCTACAGAAATATCCCTAGGACTATTTATTGCAAAACTCTGCAAGGGAGGCTGTAATCTGAGACCTTTACTCGTGCCAGTGTGAGTTTTTCCACAGGGTTTCCACAGGGTTCAGATCCAGTCCTGAGGTTGTTATTCACCTATCCGGCTTATTTGCTGTAAACTTAAACGTGTACTTGCAGGATTTAAGCAGGTGTTTCAATTCTGTGCCTGAACAGAGAAGCATTTAAATATGTGCTTAAATGATTTGTGGAACTAAGGCCTGGAAACACCCAATTTCTCCTAAGCAGAAAGACAGAATCAACAAATGACATGAGAAGTTAGTCATGAAGTTCAGAGAATTACCTGGAAGGAAATTCAGGGAGGAGGAAAATTTAAAAAGAAAAAAAAAAAAATAAACAAAAACAAACCCAAAACTCTTCTCTAGCACTTCATTCTTAGAGAAAACATCCACGGCTTCCAGAAGAATTTAATCTATTTTCCAGTATCCACCAGAATAACAGTCTTTCTCAAAACACCAGCACAGATGCAACATCAGATGCGATGTTCTGACAGTGCAGGAAACAAACTTTGCAGTCCAGCAGGAAAAAGGTCAGACCCTCTTGTCTCTCTTTCTGCTTAGAACCCCCAGAAAATGCTGCTGTAAGAACTCTGCTCAGGTGTGAAAACTTTCCCTGTCCCACGGCTGTTTTTCTCTCAGCATGAGGAGATGGACCTACCTCAGCTAGTAAAGCTCTGAGCCCAACAATGCCTGGAAAGATAATGCAGAATGTTCACTACACTCTTTTCTAAACATTTGGCCCTCAGCTTAAATGTCATGTTCCTTCACCTTTAATTACAGATGTAACCTGGAACTATGAGTTATTTCTCTAGTCCAGAGTCACATATTTTCAATTTTTTAGTGGGATGTCTGTTACCAGGAGGAAGTCACACAGTTTCAGCATTTCACACAGTTCTTTCTAACTTACTATCTTCTCTTCACACTATTCAGGCCTCTCACTGTTCCCTTCTTTGTCTTGTCAGATTTCTCTTTCAATGACTCAATTAACTCTGATGGAAAGTTCTTCCAGCTGTTTCCCTCACTCCTGCTCTCTCTTTTTTTTCCTCATCACTGCTCTATTTTTTTCCAGACAAAAAAAGGGTACATCTCAGCTGCTGATGCACTGTTCCCAGCAGACCATTATATCCAGGAAGGCAGATATTTAGGAGGCATTTAGGCAATGTCCCTTCTCCTGTGGAAAAGGAGGCACTCATGGGCTTCTTCTGAATTTTCCAAGGGTTACCAGAAGTCTGTTATGACTTCTGTCCCCACCTCTCTTTGACCACTCTGGAGTCATCCTGGGCCCAAACCCCAGTTTAGGAAGGGGGAGCACAAGTCCTTTGGGAATCCCAATGCTCTGTTTGTGTGCTGAGGGAAAATAACTCAGTGTGCCATAAGACATGGAATTTTATGATTGTAAGTAATTTTAGAGGGAATCCAACAGAACCATGAACAGAAAAGGGCTACTTTGGGTACAGTAATATTTTCCATCAAGCAGTCGTTATCAAATGGATAGAGGTATTGGTGTTGCTGTTTTGATCCTGATACTGCACACTCTTGGATTTTGCTTGTGCTAAGCAGCAATCCAAATATCTTTTGGGCTATGTTTTAGGAGGTAGTACAAGTTCAACATGCACTTTTTGAATCTAAAGCAGTAAGAAAAATGATTATTTGTGATAACTGCAATCCCGCTGCACAAGAATGCTTGAGAGATTGTAATATTTACCAAGAAGGTGAGTCTTTGAGAGAACTGTGGCCAGAACTGAAGCAGGATCAAAGAGGAAAGACATCAACACTCATCGAGGCATTGAGATTCATATCATAAAACTGACATAAAGTGGAATCTATCTAAGAGTCTGAAGAAAAAAATAACTCCTTAGAGCAAAGCTGTCTGTATCCTTTCTCCATCCCATGTAATAGTGAGTTCTGTGATCCCTAAACAGCTATTTTTAAAAATACATTCTTCATCCTGTTAGTAGAAAAATTAACATTTTAAACTTGGAAGAAAATGCAATTTTCTATGATTATACTCCTTGTACAATCTCAGACAGCTTTAAAATTATCAAAGGTGTAGTGAAATATATGCAGCTACATCAGTGCCATGCCCATGCATCTGTCTAAAGACTACAAATGAACGTAGAACATATCCATAAAAATAAGGATTATGGACTCATTCTTCTAGAGAACACTCAGCTTCTACAAATTTCATTAAGGGTTAGATTGTGATACTCTTATCAGTTTCAAGTGATGTCTTAATTCTCATTCCAATGGGATAATTCAAAGAATTATGTATTATGCAACTTGAAAAAGGTATCAAAATCTAACCTTAAAAGCTGAGTGCTCTCAATGCACACTGGCACCAGGCTCATTGCCAAGAAAATTAATGTTAGACTTTTGAGGTAAACAATATTCATTGTTTTACACAAATTATATTTTCTACCAAAATAATATGAGAAATTTCTTAACTTATAGACTAAATCCTCCGAGGGCAGGAGAGAATAGCTCCAGTTTCACTGCCTAAGTGTCTGTTCCATTTAAAGGATATTAGCTAGCCAAATGAAAAATGCATGAATCAATCAGCAACAAGGACCTTGATCTCTAAATGAGACAATGCTGAGCTTTGAGATTTATGGTCTTGCTTCCAGAATTCCATTATTTGGAGGAACAACAACAATAACAATGGGAGATGACATCAGAATAACGCGTGTTCTTCTTTTCTTTTCCTTTCCTGTTGATCACAAGATGCTGACTTCGTGTCATTCACCCCTGTCAAATGAGTAGATGTGCAATGCTTTAAAACCTCACCAGATGCATGCTGGGTTCAAAATAAAATGAGAATATCTTGAACGGAAGGGCATTATTGCCACTTGCATTTTGCGCTGCTAATTGTTTTATCCACAGAGCAATTAGCTATTTCTTCCCTTTGCCTTTTTTTTTTTTTTTCCTTCTGCAAACAGAATTCTTTCGATTTTTGCACAGAGCAAACTTACTGCTGGGAGTCATACTTCACTGGTGTAAGACAGACAAGGATTTCATTCTAATCACTCATGATTCTTGTTTTCTTTTCCCTATAAAACTGCAGTTGTCCCTTGACTTTATGATATCTAGAGTGAGTGAACTTCCTTTAGACAGTGCCTGGCAAGACCTGCCATTAGAGGCTGAAATGCTTCTGCCATAATACCAAAAGTGAAAGAAGGTAAGGAGGGGAGAGGTTTACTGGAGGAGGTATGAGAGACTCTCATTAGCACCATCTGGACACAGGAACATCCACAGCTTATTGTATCTTACAGTAAAAATATGCACACATTTGAAAGTGACTGTAAAGATCAGATTCAAACTCAGCCCTAAACTCTCTCCAGATGAAGGGATTTAGAATTTGTTCAGTGCCTTATCTTGTATGAATGGTTCCTTTCTGGGTCCATCTCCCTTCTGCAATTATCACGGCATAGCTCAGGCAGTGAGGCAGGAAGGAAGGGTAAAGATTGTATCAGAGATATGAATGCCCTTGCTACCTTACTTCAGTAACTTACAGGTTATCCAAATCCTTGATATAATTTTAGGACACGTCAAGCTAGCCAGGTAAACCTCTTTCCCTGATGACATGATCCTCATTTGGGATGGCAGTGAGTTTAATACAGAATACAACAAGTTAGGGAGGTAAAGAAAGGATTGAATCACTCGAAATTCCCTCACCTTTCAGGAGTAACTCAGTAACTGGTTATCTGCAATGAAAGTGGCATCCAAAATGAAATCACGGCCCTGCATACCAACCTACCAACCTGTGTATAGATAAAGGTATATTTCAGTGTTGAACTGCAAAAACAACAACCTCATTGACATGGAATCACTTCTCAGCAACTTTGCACATTCTTCTGCAAATAAGTCAACACAGAATGTTATTTACTTACTCAACTAGCAGAGAGAAAACTCCTACAGAGAAATTCGTGTATCTGCTTGCCAACAGAAAACAATGCCTATTGGGTGCCATCTTCAGTAACATCAGCAAAAAATTACACATAAATCTTAGACCTGAGGTAAATGTAGTAATAGAGCTGCTAGTAAATCACTACTTCTACATTACTAGTTGACAAATTGCTGTGTAAAAGTGAAAGTGCTGATCACTCAACTGCAGCAGTGGTGTTGTTTGCAGCCATTAACGTATAGTGTGATCTTCTTGTTCTTTGAAGAATGATGCAGTGTGCTACAATCAGAAGAGCCTTCAGTTCTTGGTAAGGAATCCACACCTCCTAGCAGGAACACAAATTAAACCAAGAACAATTTCTTCCACGGATTATTTAAACCAATATTTTAATCTCCTTTCAGCCTCTATATACTTATTACTCATTACTTTTGCATTTGCTTTCCCAGAAAAACATCTGTTTATCATCTCATCATACATTTTATAGAACTTACAATGAAGACTATGAGGAGAAAGCAACTGCTTTCCATACTTCTGACATGATACAAACGCCACTGGAGTCAACATAAGAATTTCCCACTGGCTTTGGTAAGTGTAGGATTAGACCATTTTAAAAACAAGATTTATGTTTAGAAACAACAATGCAAAACAGCCATGGGAAAATTTGGAAAATATGGTGGCGAAGAAACCATCTGGCTTGGAAAAATAGTAGATTTAGTATTAAAAATATTGTATTTTTTTAAAAGGCAAACATCCATTTTGATCCTTTGAGTAAGTTGTTATTATTATTATTTATATATTATCATTACCAGGGGTGCTTGCTTAACAAGAAATTCTTATGTTTTCAGAGTTCACTTGCTCCTGCTGTTTATAGGAGCAGTTTGCTGAGACCAGCAGTCCTCAGGTCATTTATTTCAGACAAACCAACCTCTCCCTGTCTGGCTGCCACTGTTGTCCTGAGTGATGTGGCCATATAGAAGGCACTTCAATGTAGGACATCATGGCATTGTCTGGTGCTGGTTAGCTGATGACTCAGTGCCATTTGCAAGGAAATAAGTGACAGAAAAGCCCCGTCTTTGTACCTCATACATACCCAGGTGAATCATGTTTTGGAGAGAGAGAGGATAAGGGAATGGATTGCAATCGAGCTCAAAATTAATCTGTAACCTTAAGAAAAAAAAGATCCCCATGATTTATGGCTTTAAGGAATTAGAAATTTTGTCCAGCTTTGGGAAGAAAATCCCAACTCAGTGTAAGGGGAATCAGTAAATGCAAGCCGAATCAAGTTCCCATTTTGTGGGAAAGTCTACCTTTTATTCTGAAAAAGAATAAAATTTCTTCTCAATTTTTCCCTGAAGTTAAGTGCCAATAGAGAAAAAGCATTTAAGATTAGCCCAAAAGGTTTGCTTTGACTCTGAAAATTTTAGAGTGTTTGAATTAAAATATATTTTGAAATTAAAATAAAAATGTAACATCTTTAATTTGATCAGGTTGGTGATTTTTTTTTTTTTTGTTTCTGGTTGGGTTTTTTTTGGTTGGTTGGTTGGTTTTTTTGGGGGGTTTTTTTTTTGGAATCAGATTTCAAGGAGTTAACATTTTCCTTATGAAGTTTTCCTGAAAGGTTCCTGACAGGAAGGGAAAATAACTGGGCACAGGTACCACAGAGTTTTTAAAATATGCCTCACTGCAGCAGGTAGCTGCACGTACAATAAGGCTTTGACTGTGCTGTTCTAACCTGCTCTCAGCACAGAGTTTCTTTACCTGCCTTTGTTGCTCCAAATTTTCTTTTAGACTGCTAACCTGAAGGAAGGGTCCTCGTGGTCCTGTGATGACACTCCTTTATTTATCAATAGATGCCCACTGGGGAAAAAAAAAAAAAAAAAAAAAAAAGAAAAAAAAAAAAAAGTGACTTCAGTGGCCCACTGCAGATGGAGGAATCTGGAGACCTGAAGTCAGATTTCCCATTTCAGCAACATATTGTACTAACTTACAGTGGCTCTTCTGTTAGCTAAGAGCATCACCCAGCTTCCAGCACGGCTACAGCTGCAGGAAAGGACTGGCAGCTAACACAGTAATGAGTAAGTATCTATTGAGATTCACTCATTACTATTAATTTCCCCATTGCTTCCAACTGATTCAGGAACTACTTATGGAAATTCTTCTTCTTCTGTCTTGCTGAAATCCAGCGCTGTTGCTGTCAAATCTGCCAACAGGCGCAGCAATGCTACTGTGATAAAATAAGTCCAATTCTATCCCAATCTTGCTTTCCTAGGGAAGAACAGAACTCATTAAATAATTATCAACTGTGACAAGAAAGTAGCTGGCCAAACACTTGCTGCTAATCTAGGCATGACAGCAGGACTATACCTTTCAAAGCAGTAATTAGTTAGATGAACAACAACATAAGTACCAGACAATGACATGGAAAGGACTGTCCCTAAAGGACAGATCCATTATTCGTAGGGTTCAGTTTCTATGTGACTTATGAATGTTATTTTGCAGTATAAAATTACATTTCTCCTCTGCTGCCTTTCTCTTTGTTTTCTGCACAGTTTATGGAAGAGGACAGAGAGACAACCTGGAGCTGAAGCCATGAGAGAGCAGGTGGTGGAAGCTCTGCAAGACCTTCCTGACATTCATGAAATGAGGGTGGGTGGATAGATTTCACAGTAGAGCAACACCATCAGTCTGCATCCCCATCTTGTGTGGATAAGAAATCTGGTGCTTGCACCCTGCCCCTGTTTTATGCTCGGACTGAAACTCACCCAGTATAGATTTATAGATTTGATCTGCTAATCCTCATGACTTTCCTTTCTCAACAGGGCAGATTCTCAGGTGGTGTAAATTGGTGTAACACAATTGAAGCCAGTGGAATAATACAGATTTATCCTCAGCACGCACCAAAACAGCAGTAAGTGCCAGAGGTGTTTTCCTACCAGCTAGAAGAAATCACAAGCCCAAACTGCTGCCACTGAATGTAGAAAGCAGGATTACGATCACACGGAAAGTCAAAGCTGAAATTACACCCAGCCAAACTTGTTTTCAACTGGACTGCTCCAGTGCTTAAAGTTAAGTATACACATAAGTGTTTGCAGGATTAAAGCCTTGGTTTGTAATGACAGAGCAAATCCAAATAGAGATGGATTAGCTGGTAGGGGGCAGGTGAGGTGGTCAAAGGCACATGCAGTTCATCATATGGCTCTGTAATTTACTACGCGATTATCACAACTACATATTTGGTGTGGGGATATAGATATACATGCACACATGTATACACAGAGCCAAACTTTATTGGCACAGAGGCCCCACAGTCTTTTCAAATTTAGACTCTGGGCTGCACTTGTTCCAGGACTGTGTGTCTATTGCCAACACACTGAAGCGCCTCAGGCTTCAGTCTGATTCTTTGTTTGCTTGCCCATTAAAGTTCTTATCCCACACTCCCTTTTGGCAGAAAATTTTGTTATTTCTGCTTTATGCTGGCCTAGGCCCTTCTCTTGCCTCTGTTCCTATTAACCTATAGCAGTGACAGCCAGGAGCAAACTGAAGCAGCTGGTTGGAGATGCTACTATCAGACTGAGAAACAGCTGTTGTGCAGAGGGGCCACCCTGAAAAACTTCTATTGCAGCATTGCTGGGCTGTATTTTGGCCATTGCAGTTGGGGAATTGGGGAAAGAGAGCACTTTCATTTTCAGATATTTAATTGCTGAAAAATGTAGGGGTGTGTGCAGCCTCTTTATTGGATGTCACACAGAAGTAGTGCTTTCCAGGTATTTTTTGGCACTTCACATGATTATCCTCTTACTGCCAGCATGGAATGGCCCCATGCTGCAACTCAGTGTGCAACTGACTTCCAATTTTTCTGTTTAAATTAATATTTACCAGTTGGTTATTTTTGGCAGACTTTTATTGATAGCAACGACTCAAAACAAATAGCCAAATTCTGGCCTTGGTTGCAGCCTATGACATTTAGAGTTAACTCCACTTTTACCAATGCCACCAAGGGCAGCCATGGTCCTTTTCCTGCTTTGTTGTAGCATGACTTTTGCTCTGTCCTTACCTTTAGATAAGAATTGGGCTGCAGTTTTAACTTTTAATAAATTGGGATACAGCATTGAGTAGAGCTCCAAAATGTATTGATTGGGCACTTCTCTGAGATATTTAATAGTCCCTGCATCTTACCCTTCAGCAATCAGTCACTTCAGAATGCCATTTTGTATGTGCAGAAGAAGCTCTTGCAAAAGCACTATTAATTAGACCTTCACTATCAGCCAAAAAAATTAATTACTGGAGTACTTTTGCATCCATCAAAAATCAGGTGGATTAATCACTTCAGACTTACTTTAGTTATTTCTCAACTAAAGATGTAGCAGTCATTGACCAGGGCATAAGACCTACGCTGTAATTTGAATATACTCAGAGCAAGTGAGGTCCTCGAAAAACCTGCACAGAGTTTTCTGCATGTCCTGCTGTATGTTTGCCTCCCCATCTCTGTAAATGTGCAGCATTCCATAATGTTGATACGTATAGAAAGCTCAGCTATGTCTATAGGAAAGCTATAAAATGGCATGGCAGTGCCTGTGCAATTGGCATGTGGGCCTGAGAACTGCTGCATTCGGCTCACATTAGGAGCTGTACTTGGAACCACACTCCTGTTTGTCATCTCAAGGGTGGGAAACCGCCGAAAGAACAAAGTCAGCCACCAAGGCTGCCAAGCTAAGTTTGCTGTGACACTGATAAATATTCAAGCCAATGTCTTTCAAATGTTATTGTGAATCACCTTTCCCTCCTTCCTTCCCCTGCTTCAGTCATCTTGCTGGCTTGGAATATTCACCTTTGTCTCAGACCTCAGCTGCCTTCACTTTATTGCATATGATTGCTATTGTCTTTGTCTCTTTTATCCGCTTCACTGTGTCTCATTTTCCTAAAGTATCTGGCACCCACTTTTCCATAACACTGTTCCTTTGTTTCAGGAAAACATAATTTCAGGAGGCAGCAGAAATACAGTTCCAAAGGCCACAGGGTGACATCCTCTCTCACCTGATCTTTATTCATATTGAGGTTTAATGGTACTTTTTTTTTTCCATTTCTCAAGCACCCTGCAACACCCTTCCTCCCTGACAGGAAGGCACATTTTATTTCTCAGAAAAATGCTTTCCTACCAGTCTTCTGTTCTTCAGAAGTTTCAGAGACCTTTCTGTTAAATGCTGGTGTTCTCATGTGGACGGACCTTTTGAACTGGTCGTGGTTTATTACTGTTTTGACACTTTTTACTCCTTCCTAGATTTGGAAGAACTTAGACCCTTTTGTCATTTCCAATTCCTGTCATATTGGCTTCAGCAGCAATCTTCCCAAATTCTGTTTTGAATACTGTGGTAGGAACAATTGAGAATTCTAAATATCTGACCTGTTTGACTTTCTGAAAGTATTATTTTTTAACATAATACCACTAATCTTGTGTTTGTGGCTCATTTATAATCAACCTGCCCCGAATATCATCAACAACACCAAAAAAAAACCCAAAGTAGTTTCTCTCATTTCTACCAACTCAGGCAAGGATGCTGTTATGCTGTCCTTTATGTACACTTTCTTAGCTCCCTGGTGCACTAAAAAAGGGCCCTCAGTCCATTGAAATAATACAAAACCTCAGTTGCTGATGGTAGTGGTATGTGATTTCCTGTGTACGTTTTACACCAGAAGGTACAGTGCCTATTGTACGTCCCCATTTAGAACTCAAACACAATGGCTCATGCAGCTGCATGGTGACCTGCCAATAAAGTTTAAGACAGCATAGACTTCCACATGAATCTGCAGATTAATGAGACAGAGAACTATCTTCTTTTTTCCCCACAAAAGGCTACTCGTGCATTCAGAATGTGCTGCAGACTAAAACTAAAGTTCAGCTCGCCACAGGAGTGGAGAGAGAAGAAACACGCACAGGATACACTCAGAAACAGCCCAGCCCTCATGGAAAACTCCTGTGGAATTTAACACAAAACCGATATGCTTTCTACAGCTTTTTTTTTTTTTTTTAACCTCCCTACCATCCTATAGCTCAGATACCTCTTCTATTAAATCCTATACAATGGCTAAAAAAACTTCATATAAAAGATATAATGCTCCATAGGTTTTAGAGTAATTTTATACTGTTCTGTTACATTTCTATAGGACCCCCTTGTTTCTATTCCAATTATGTTATCCAGAACTTTTCATAAAAGGCCTACCTTATAACAGGCCCTTTCCCTCTCTTTCTCTTTTCCTTTAACAAAATCTGTTGAGAGATATACATTACAAGGTGTGTTTCATACAAGTCCATGATTTTAAGATATTATATTCTCCTATGTGGCAAAAGCTTTATTTGTCTTTTGGCTAGGAAGCTTAGTAAATTAGTGAGAAAACTGTCAAAGCCAGACAGACATAAATTTACAACTGTCTTCTCATCTTGATTAGGCCAGTGGAACAACACTAGTGTGGGAGAGGAAGAAAAAAAATAGCTTTCAATCTTTTTTTCCTATAATTTTGAAGCAAAGCTCAAACTATAAACATTTATAGAAAACTTTCTTGGCCAATGTCCTCTCAGGACGTCATGTGAAAAAGTGAAGTAGTGCAAAGGTTAATTTAGCTCACTGAGAAAAATCTTCAGGAAGTGTTTGTCACATCACAGTCCTAAAATTATGACTTAATTCTTACATATCTGTCTTTCTGGGATACAGTGGTTTTGTCCTGGGTGTTAATTCATTTCCATTTCCAAAATAATTTCCATGATTTTGGGCTGCTTAATATTTGTCAGTGGACAAAGACAGTAGGAACTTCAAGGGTGACCTGATGCCTCTACAATCTGAAGGTGCTAATCCACTGTGGAAAGATAGCTCAGACTATTGTTTGAGGTAATAATTAGAGGCCAGACTATTCCAAAATGGACTGGAGAAATGACAGCAATATAAATAGAATTTTTCATTCAAAAGTTAATTGTGTTATAACACCACTGGATTCACTAGTCCCAGTTTGGCATGACCACAGCTCCAGACACAAAATTGTCTTCACATACATTGTTCAGAGGGAAAAGGAACACAAGATATTCTATATGGCCTTATGATGAGCAATACAAATTACAGTGACTAAAGACATGTTGTCTAAGAAATAAGTTTCGTTACTCACTTTTTGCATTTACAGAGTTAGTGATCAAAAGAAGTAATTCCACAACCATGAAGGCAAATGCTGGGTATTTGTATACACGAAGAAATGTATAGAAGACTAAAAGTTAAGATAATTGAACCAATGAAGGTCACATGGTCTATTATTTTATTCTCTTCCATAAATTTCACAGAGTAACTGTGGTTTGATCTCAGAGAGGCAGGAGTTGGAAGCTTAAAGTAAAGTGGCAAGATGTAACTTATCAATTTGAGACAATTGTTTTTAGTCACTGATTCTTGACACAAGGATACCCTTGCCAGTTTTTATGGCTTGAAGAGAAGGGACTCCAGAAAGGTTTGATAAAATGGCAATGTCTTTAAAAAGGACCCATAGAAAATATAAAAGTAAGAGCAATCCTTCTTGAGTTTATTAACTTCATTTATTAAACAACAATTTTGTGTCAGTTTTGATTCATCAAGAGCTTAAATTGTTCATAATAATGCCTTTGATGGTGTAAAAAGGTCTCTGAATACATGAATCACAATTCAACACCATCCAAAGCATCATCAGATGTCATAAAAAGGGATAAGTTCAAATTCCGTAAGTGTTCATGTGGATTGTGTATCCACTTATTATCAAATCTTTATTTCATTCCTGAGACGACAACGTTATGTCTTACTGCTTTCATGATTGTTTCAATTCATCTAGTTTCTGCATACATTTCGGGACTTTTTCCTTCTTACATAATTCCCTTGAGAAGCAGCTTTGCATTGACTCATTCTCTTTATTTTCCCTCTTTAAGAAAGTTTTGTCTCTGTGGATTTTCTCTGAAGATGTTTTAACTGATGAGCTGTGATTTCCACACTGTTTCCTAGACTGACTGAGCAGTGGAGTCTCATTCTTTTTGTGAGTGTGTTTGCTGAAATTGGTACTGTGATCCAGCTGAACACAGTTTTCAACTCTCAGTACTGTAATCCCAATGCATCTTCTGTTCTCCCTCTTTCTTTTGTTCCTTAAGATATTTCTTGAAGTAGGGAGAACCCCTACTCCCCTTCTAGGGCTGGAGGGAAAGTGTCACATTAATCTTTGGGAATGCAGATTTCTGTTCCTAGTTTTCCAGTGTTTGAAAAAAAACTCTGACTTTGTTGACACAGTCGTTTTTCTGGAAGACAATTTATGATTGATGTATTTGTCCATTAATTCCTGTTTTATTTTTTATTATTTTGATGAAACAGAGTAAAATAACATGTAAATACATCCACCAAGTTCAATGAGGCCAAGAGCAAGATCTTGTTCATGGGTTAGGGTGATCCCAAGCACAAGTACAGGCTGGGGGATGAAGGGATTGAGAGCAGCACTGGAGAGAAGGACATGGGGATGTAGATGGGTGAGAAGCTCAACATGACCTGACAATGCAGCCTGGCAGCCCAGAAAGCAGACAGTGTACTCGGCTGCATCAAAGCAGTGTGGGCAGCAGGTCCAGGGAGGTGATTGTCCCCCTCTACTCTGCTCTGGTGAGTTGTGTCCAGCTCCAGGGCCCCCAACAGAGGAAGGACACTGATCTGCTGTAATGAGTCCACAGGAGGCCACAACAATGATCTCAGGGCTGGAGTATCTCTGCTATATGAAGACAGGCTGAGAGAGTTGGAGTTGTTCATCCTGGAGAAAAGAAGGCTCCAGGGAAACCTTACTTCTCTTACAGAAAGCCTTATGGATCTCAAGGGACCCACAAGCAACTCAAGAGACCTGGACAGCAACTTTGTGTAAGGGCAGGTAGAGATAGGACAAAGGGTAATGGCTTTAAACTGCAAGAGAGTAGGTTTAAATACTGGGAAGAAATTCTTTACTGTGAGGGCAGTGGGGCATTGCAACAGGTTTCCCAGAGAAGATGTGGATGTCCCATCCCTGGCAGTGTCCAAGGCCAGGCTGGATGGGGCACTGAATAACCTGGTCTAGTGGGAGGCATCCTTTTCCATAGCAGAGGTTTGGAACTAGATGGTCTTTAAGGTTGCTTACAACCCAAACTGTCCAATGATTCTATGTAAACAAAACAACATATTTTTTACTTTCATTTAGTACTTGCACCAAACTGTTGAGTAGATCTAAACACATCTGCATTACCCAGATCCGTTGCTGAATAGCCTCGTTTTCTCTCTAATAGATTGGGATTTTCCAAATTGTTGTCTTAAAGAACATTTGCTTTTCCATCTGGTCAATTATATCTGCCATACTGGTCCCTTTATGTACTTGAGCCCTGAAATTCATTTACCCGCTGCAGTCCAGGTGCTCCAGCTGCAGGTATGGATTCTGACAACTCCAACACAGCCTTTCTTTCTCACCCCACTGAGAGGCTTCTCAATGATAGAAACCTGCAAGGCAGTCACACTTAAGATAAAAGTTCTTGTAGTTTTATCATTATTATTATTATTATTATTATTATTATTATTATTATTATTATTATTGCTATTGCCATTCTCTTAACCCTGAAAGCTAATAGGCACTGACAAAGGACAAGGGAGATGTGAGTATTTATCTAAAATGTACTTGTTTGTATCTAAAATACTTTCACAGCACAATTCCCCACAATGCTGAATAACTGAAATCCCTGATCAGTTCACACTTACTCTGTCTCTGTTCTGGATCATTCCAAGAGCATTCCCAAAAGAGTGCAATGGCCATGTGACAGATCGTTTCCTCCAGAAAGCATTCCCAAAGGCAACACGGACAAGACTGCACTGTATTGTCTCACAACATCTAGCCCTTCAAGTATTCCCTTTGCCACATCCCCTGTGCTCACAGAACTCTGCACCATGCAACCAGCACCACAGGGGCTGCAGCTTCAGGGACACGTTATTCCATATACACTGAGCAAACACCACGAACTAAGAGTGCTCTCCATGGCCAAAGGCTCACTAGGCCAGACCCAGGGCAAAACTCCCAAGCCTTGACTACATTTTTTTTTTCTCCCATCTGCTTAGTGGATGCCACACAAGCTAAATGACCACCAGAAAAATTTTTTTTCAAGTAATGGGAATTCCCAAAGCCACTGATTGTAATAAAAATACTCTATATTTGACTTAATTTTCAAATGCACTCTGGTGCCTAATGCAGAGGTGGGAGAGCACCACATTTCTGCATAAACACATCTGGAGGTCTTCCAGCTGCTGCTGGTGTAATACTTCTCACCACAGTGTCCCTCTACAATTATTTTGTACTCTGTTGGACCAGGTTTCATCTTTCAAGAAGTAGAAGTACCTGTCATCTGATGATGGATGGTGGCTCTTGTCTCAGCAAAATCTGCATGTTCTTTGCTTCTGTCCATGAAGAAAAGCAGGCGCAGAAGGAAAAGCAGAAGAGGTGGTTGACAGAGAAAACACTGACAATGTGGACATGAAGTAGCCTGCTGAAAGATGGGCTCCTCAGTCAACAGGGACTACAATGCCCTGTAAAAGGGAACTGGTATACTTAATGAAGGCTCTTTGGTTTCCAGAATCCATCCACTCAATGCCTTTTTTTTTTTTTTTTAAATTCATGAAATTAAACCAGGACAGTAAGGGAAGAAGGTAAGAACAACATTAGTTACAGTTTTCCCTCCTACCTGCTATTACTTCATTTTGTCGGAGAAGAGATTAGGAGTAGTGGTCTGGAGCAAAAAGGAAGAAAAAGGAAAACACATGACACACAAGAAATTGAAGATTAACATAGTAGCATATCCAGCAAGGAAAAAAAAGACAAAAAATAAAAGACTATGTGAAGTACATTATACACAGAAGAAATCTTAGCAATGGAATTTGCCAGGAACTAGATGAAAGTGGTAAAATCATTAATAATGAAGAAAGCCATATTCAATAAATATGTCTCTCCTTGATTTGGAAAAAGCAGGATAACAGCAGTATCATATCAGGCAGCCAAAGCTTTTTTCAGTCCATTAGTAACCAAATAGGACGTTGAATATCTATTTGTGATAAAAACCTGTAATTCATCAGGCCCAGATAACTTGCACCTGAGGAGTCTCAAATAGTTGGTGGAGGAGGTTCTTCCTTCCACATGTTAATTTTTAATGGGTCTTGAAATAACACAGAAATTCCAGAAGACTGGAAGAAGACTGATGTTTTCCCAGTATTCAGCAAGGACGAACATGATGACCTTGGTAAATACACGCCAGCGAACCTAACTTCAAACTGAAGAGGAGGTGAGGGGGGAGCAAAATAATAGAATATGGGATTCAATTGATAAAGAATGAAAGGACAGCAAGTAATTAATGCCAGTCAGCATGGTTTTATGGAAAATAGGTCTTGTCAGACAAACCTGATTAGATTACAAATTTGGTTAAGTGTGATATACTGAGACATTTCATTTAATTTTGCAAACATTCTGATTTAAAATATATATATATATTGTACAGCCTCAGTGAAATACCCCCTAGCAGAACAATGCTTTTATTAAGCAGCAAATCTCAAAAATGTTTTATCTCTGGGACGTCATCACTAAATATAGATATTTTTAGTGTGGCTGGGAAAGGGTCAGTTGTAGGCATGGCATTTGAGCCTTTTTGTAGCTGAGTTAAATATAAATTATTCTTGATTGTACTGCTAATGCAATCTTTGCAGAAACAAATAGAAAAGTAACCAATATGTACATAGATGTGATGTTATATCTCTATACAACACTGGTGTGGCTACTGAAATAATTCACAGTTTCAGTGATCGTATGTTTCACAATGCCGAAAAAAACCCCCAGAGGTTTTAAGAATAGCTGCAAAACTCATTGTTAGAACTGAAGAAAATGCCTTACCATGAGAACTTTAGAGAATATGGAGAGATTGCTTGGTTACAGTGAGTAAATACCTCCATCAGCAGAAAAGCAGCTGACATACTTTCCTTTTTCAACACCCCCAGTGTGCTCGGAAAAAGAGTTAAGCATTCTTAGGGCCCAGGTCACCCTGAAGGGTTTCTGTTTCCACATCAGTAGCAGGATAGGTTAAATACAGCCTGCTGGCAATGGGGTGTCCCTCATGTCAGGAGGGGTGCCTGACCTACTACACACTGCAGCATCTGTGAAGGCTCCAAGGTTTTTCTCTTGCTTGTAATCCCTCTCCAAGTAAAAGGGCAGATAAAATGACCCTAGATAACTCAGAAAGTGTCCTGGCCAATTATCCTAGGGAGCCTCAAGGAGTTACCAGAGGATCAAAGACCCTTCTCTAGTCTTCAACTCAGAAAAGTTGCAGCTAGACAACAAAAGGAGAGGCAGGGGAAGAATGTGACAACTTAATGATGATACAGTGGCACCGGGTAAGATCCTCAACTTGAGCAAGCAGGTGCCACTCCTTCAAAGTCAGTGGAGAGATGCTAATTTACACCAATGGAGAATCTGACATGATATGTTTTTTTATTTGCTTGAGTCCTGCCGTGGCTCCATAAGCAAAGGTTAATGCAGGTCTGCCAGGGGCAGGCTGGAGTTAACACAGAAAGGCAGTTGTGAGGTTGCTGATTCTGATAAAAGCAAATTGTGAACTGCAAGCATCTGAGTGTTGAGTGTCACATTCACACCTAACTGCTGCCCTTGCCTGTTCCCCACAGTCATCCAGCTCTGTCATCATGATATGTTCTTGAAACTGCATTTATGCTGCTGTCACTTTTTGTCTTTGGAAATTTGTGTACAGGCTTTCTATAATGACATATTAAAAATGCTTGTAAACTTCAAATTAGTGGATTAAATTATGTTTAACCCAGGCAAATCACTTCCATATATTAGGCAGAAACTTGAGTCTTTACTTCTAGTTCTCCACTTGTGGTAGGGACGTTAATACTGATAAAACTGTAGGAGGCACCTGATAGGTGAGGGCAGTGAGGAGTTTGTTCCTTTCATGAAAAAAATAAAAATTAGGAACCTCTTTCTAGACCTCAGGGTGTTTCACATCACAATGTCTCTAAAAAGAAGAGTCAGACATCTCTACAGGGTTGCCCATCTTCTCCACTTCCACCAGTCCTCTTTGACTGGGAACAACATTCTAACTATCAACAGAATCATGGCATCTCTAGAATATTTTTGTCTGTGTTTCAGTAGTGGGCAATGTCAACACTGTCAACATGTCAACAATTAGTGGCACAGATGTAGAAGATAACATGAGGACAGATTTTGAATGTCACACTCAGGCCCCTCCAGGGCTGGGAGCACATCTGCCTAGAGACGCATTGGTGACACACCATCCTTGAAGCCCCCACTGAATTCTGAACACACTGCCATTCCTGAACTCCCTCCCACCTTGCAGGTTATTTCCTAAAAGTGATTAACAGCACTTTTCTTCTTTGAAAAGCAGCATTTCCCAGCTCCTGCTGAATTTTTACATTCACACTTAATCTCTGTTTCACAACAAATAATGCACTCACTTGCTGAAAAGGTACAAATCTGAACCCAAACTACCCATAAATTACAAAGATACCAAAACCAGCTGCCTAGCTACAGCAGGACAGGGTTTAGGACAAGCTATGAAATCTACCCACAAAACCTATTAAACCAGATTATGCTGAGTTTTTTGTTATTTACACTGCACTGTGGGATGTGCTTCCAGCTGCCCCTGCTGTGAGTACCTGTAGTAGTGAGCTGAAAGCAGCTGATGGTACCAAAAGTTTCAGGAAAAAAAAAAAAAAGAAAAAAAAAAGAAAAAAGAAAAAAAAAAGACAAGGTTACTATACCAGATCTCTCTGGAAATAATCGCATTAAATATAGAAAAGGTTATATACCGTTTCCTTTGTCCTTTCTCTCCCCATGGGCTGCTGGCCTATGATTGTTTCTTGTACCTACCCTGTAGCTGATTTTATTGTTTATTCCTAGCTTCCCCTCCAGTTTGCTCGGGGCCCTGTGTCTTAGCGAGTGACTCCCCGCTCCCTTTCCAAGTTCAGAACCTTTCTGGCTAAAGTCTGCGGTGACACGTAACACAAAAAGACAGCTCTGGGCACAGGGCATGCAGCCCCTCCTGGAGAGTGCGGGCTGCAGTTCGGCGGTACCGTTTCTGGAAGATTAAGTGATTAAGCCTAACTAAAAGTGACTAACAGGGATGGATCTTTTCCTGTCAAACACACAAGGCTTTCCATAGAGCGGCTCCAAGGTTGTGAGTGAAGGTGAACAGCACTGCTTCTAAAGACTCCTTAATTTCAAGAAATTCAAAGAGCCAGCACGACACTTTGTTCTGTGACTTTCTTAAACCTATACCCTACTTCACATCCCTTTCATGAGCCATCATCTTTCTTATTGAAAGCAGACACAACGGAAGTTAAAAAAAGACAGAAGAGATGAGAAGTACAAGTCTCTGCAGATGTAAAGGTATAATTTAGCAAAGCATGTTATCGCCCAATCCTGCCAGGTCCTCAACACGTTCTGCAGGCAGGGACTCCTCCACTCATCTTGTGAACAGTGGGGAGAGAGAGCACTCCACTGTTTTTCTGGTTGCAGGAAATTCCCTGGTGTTTACTGTTCATTCAGCTTTTGCATGCATATTTATATGGCTAAAGCCTTGAGAGTCTTCATGAATTGATTACCAGGTCTGTGTTTTGCAATAAACCATTATTTATTTAGGCATTCATACTGATTCATAAAAACCCACAATCAGATTTTCTGATGAACATGGTATGAAAACACATAAAATAGGGAGATCCAAAAGATTATGTTTTATTTACAGGTTTTGTATAAATACAGAAACAGGGGATGGGATAAATACTCTAACAAAGTAGTCACCAAACTGTTTTCATTAATAACTTATCAAACCAGTTTTATTTTTGAAAACATCCAAAGGAAGCGAAAAGCTATGCAGGCAGCTGGTTGAATTTCTCCTGGAGGGTTTGAATGGGACTGCAGGCCGGTGCTGAATTTCACTCTTGTGAATAAATCCATGCATTATCTTTTGGAAAGCAATATTTTTCAGGGTGGAATAAAGCCTATTTAGTAAATTATTATTTTTGTTTTTAAAACTAAATGACTCTTTATTAAAAAAGAGACCTACTGAAATTTGAATTTTTCCTCATTACCTGAGGCATAATCAAATTGTCAGCTGTTTAACAAGGGCGATAATGTGGAACAGAAGTGTGATAACATTTGCCATCATTCCAGCTGGTTCCCTCCAAAAGACACCTTCTCACAGCCTTCTCATCAGTGAACCCACACAAACTTAGAGAAACACAAGTTATTGTTTAAAAGTAATATGATAATGAACATCATAGAACCATTAAGATTGGGAAAGACCTCCAAGATAATTAAGTTGATAGATATGAATTGTTAGACTTGTTTCATTTGGACACAGCGTCATTTGAAACACAAATTAAATGCTGGCTTCAGGAAAAAATGTAGGAATTTGTCACTGATTTCACACTGTCAGTGTGACTAGGATTTTGCTACTGGAGTATATCATGCTGTTTTCAGATTTCAGAAGCAAATGCTCAACCATTTCATTTTACTGATGTAGAGAGAAAAAAAAAGCTGAGAATATTTCAGAATAGTTTATAATGCTGTAACAAGATACAGCAGCTGAACAGATAACTGGGCATTTTAAGGGTGAAAATAAAGTATATGTGTTTACTAGGAGTTTTTTTGTAAAACCACTTATTAAGAACATTTTTAAACCAAGAGTAGTTATTTCCTAGAAGTTTTGCTCTACTTTAAGCAGGAATAAGTTCAAGGAATTTACAAGCCTGTACAGTGTAAGAAGTCAGAGCAGATGGGTTTAGTAGCTGTGACTCTATTTGTCTTAACTATAAAGGATCTATAAATTAATTAAACTGGATTGACCATAAGGGCAGTTTCCCAGGTAATGTTAATTCATTCCTAAAGTGAATACACTTTCAATCACTATTTTTAAGTACACTTTGAAATGGAATAGTCTGCAATTAAGAGTCTAAACCTTTGAGCTTGACATCCTCAATCTAGACTGAACTGGGATATAAATGGCAGTGCTCACACACTAGATGAGGTACTTGGTTAGATACTGCTCTTATTAGTTTAACTGGGTACCCCAATTCCATCCCTGCAGGTAGACAGTTGGTCATGATCAACATCTAGCTCAGTTGTTGAGGGTGATAGGATATTTTTCAAGGACTTGGGCCTATTTTCATTGCTCAGTCTTTCCTTGTGAAAACAGCGATGTTTTAATTAATTCAAATAATACTGGTCCAGAAAGATACGTTATTTTTGCAGTGGATCTGCTAATTTCATCATGTTACAATGGATGAGAATATCAAAGAAGTTAAAAGATATGCAACATGATATAAATTAGTTACATGGAATAGTGTATTGTTAGGGTCCTGAGGGCACAGCTACGCCTTAATCTTCCTGTCCAGCTTCCCTGGGGACTCCTACCGACCGTGTCTCCTGCTGCCCCTGGGACTTGGCTCAGCCCTGGCTGTGCCTGAGGCTGTCAGTAGACCTGCAGGGAGAGGCTGGGCCTGCCACGTTCTCTCCCTGCCCTGGTTATCTATCCTGGAGGCCACAACACCTGAGCTCCCTGTGACCTGAGCTGCAAACCTTCTCGCAATGGAGGTGCCTTGATCTGGGAGGCCCCGCTGCTCCTCTCAGTGGCACTTCATCACCCTGGTGTGAAATAAGTTTCAGATTACCCCACTAACTATTCTGCTACTGCAGTCGGTATATTCCTTGCTCACTGTGTGCCTCTAGAGTTCCAAAGGAGAAGCTTGCATGGATAACAAGCAGCTGCTCCTGAAAATATTTAAAAGCTATTCCCTGAGATAACCACGATCTCCACAATATTACTGCGCAGCAACGGAGCATGGAAGTATTTCTTGGTCCTTTGGCAGACAGAAATCTTCCGAATGTGATAAAACAAAACCAGCCACTATCTCTGGCACAAGAGAATTTGTGGTTGGGCACAAACAAACAAACAAACAAACAAGCCCCCAAAACGAACAAACAAACAAAACTAAAAAGCAAAACCAACAGCTCAATACAAATCTTAGAGGCTGGGAAAAGCCACTGGTGTGAAGGAGGAGAGTAAATCACCTCAGTTGTACCTTTCTTCAAGTGAATAGGGCCCGCTTCACTGACTTCACCGGGAACTGCACTAGGTGCTAATATTACCGAGAGGGCTCTGAGGCCAGCGGGAGAGCCCCTTTCCCGGTGCTCCCGCTGCCCGAGATCCGGGTGGGCCTGGGGGATGCTTCCAGCGCACACAGGTTGGCGTGGGCAGCCCCTCCCGGCCGCCAGCCCGGATCGGCGGGCCGGGCTCGGGTCCGGAGCTGCGGGCAGGCCGGCCTGGGCGCCTGGGCAGCACCAGGCCTCTGCGGGCAGCGGCTCCCGGTGCGCAGCCGCCGGCGGGGCCCGCGCCGCCCGGAGGAGGCGCTTCCCGCGGCGGGCGGGCGGGCGGCGGCTCCGGGCTCCCGAGTGCCGGCGTGCGCGGCCGGGAGCGCAGCGCTGCCAGCCCGCCCGGCACCCCCGCCCTGCCCTGCCCTGCCCTGCCCGCGGCCGGGATGCGCTCGGAAGCGGCGCCGCAGCTGGGCGGCCTGGAGAGGTTCGCAAGCGCCGGCAAGGGCCGGGGGCTGCGGGCGCGGCGGCGCTTCGCCGTGGGGGAGCTGCTGCTCAGCTGCCCGGCCTACGTCGCCGTGCTGACCGTCAGCGAGCGCGGCAGCCACTGCGACGGCTGCTTCGCCAGGTAGGGCCCGGCGGCCGCGGCTGCTGCGGGGCGGCTGCAGAACCTTCCCCCTTGCGCGGCTCCTGCTGCTGCGGCAGCGTGGAGGTTTAAACTCAAGGCCGGTTTCCCGTGCTCAGCAGCTCAAGAAAGAGGAAGGAAAAAAAAAAGTTCTGCTCTTCCCGTGCTCTGGCGGTCACGTAGCCACGTGCGTAACCATCCTCTCGCAGGAAGTTTCGTTGATCCGTCTAGTTCCGTAATAAGTTCGTGTTCGCTGGTTTTAATGAAGGTTAGATGAGGGCGAAAGGGTCTGCAACCGTCTAATACACACTTCACATTCCATAGTGCGGGTGGCATATCTGTGAATGAAATGTGTATACATCTCCGAAATGAAATGTACAGAAACATCTGTGTATTACCTCTGTCTGAAACCTTAGTCTGCAAATTACTTTTGCTGGGGCGGAGCGCAGGCAATGCAAGAACTTGTTTGTGGCATGGCTGGGAGCATTGGGACTGGAGTGCTGCCTGCTCTTAAGTGCTTTGGGATTCCTAGTGCTGGAGGGATGCGGGGAGCTCGACTTTGCCGGGGCCTCTGCAGCTGCTTCCTCACCTGTGTGGAGGGGAGGCATTCAAGTGTGTGCCTCAAGCCTCTCAATATAAGCTACTGCAGGGGAGGGGAAAAATAAAAAAAAAAAGTGCATATTAGGGTTAGCAAATTCAGCATGGATATGACACTCCGGCATGTCACACCACACCGTATTTTTAGAAGGCGCAGTACTTTCATGGCTTCTGACAGCTTACTGAGGAATTAAGTGCTTACCTGGTTATAACTCAGAGCAGATATGAGAAGTTACCTCAGTAGAGAAAAACAACTGTTGTAATTGTGCTATTTTTATCCATTCATCCTTTTTCTTTCCTCATTACCTTATCTGCTTGTGAGTTGTTCACTTGATTCACCCGTCTCTTTGTGTATGAGCACCTAGTAGAGTTCCTAGTGAAGCCGGTGAAGGGAGTTCCATCAATTTGAAGAAGGGTACAGCTGAGGTGATTCTCCTCACCCCCTTTACACATTTTCCCAGCCTCTAAGGTTGTTTTTTGGTTTAGGGGTTTGGTTTTATTTTTTTTTTTAACTCT
This sequence comes from Chamaea fasciata, assembly GCF_029207755.1. NCBI lineage: Eukaryota > Metazoa > Chordata > Aves > Passeriformes > Sylviidae > Chamaea > Chamaea fasciata. The sequence continues at coordinate 21,483,632 of NW_027094088.1, read as the reverse complement.
TGTACCTAATCACAGATTTCCCTGTACCAGAAACTGCCTGGTTTTGTTTATTATACTCAGATTTGTCTGCCAGAGGACCGGGGAATACTTCCATACTTCACTGATATGAAGTAATATCGTAAGGATAATAGTTATCTCATGGAATAGCTTTTCGTTAACTTCGGGAGCAGCTGCTTGTTATCCATACAAGCTTCTCCTTTGGAGCTCTGGAGGAGCACAGCGATCAAGGAACAGACTGACTGCAGCAGGACAGCAGTTAGTGGGGTAACCCGAAACTAATTTCACACCAGGGTGATGAAGTGCCGCTGAGGAACGATGTCTCGGTGATGTAAGGTGATCCGCCAGTGCTCAGACATGTGTTCTGTGGCTGTGACTGTTGCATTAGCACTGAGCTAGCACGTACTGGATTCCGAACTGTGCTTGTTGAACTTGCAAAGAGCCCTAGCAGGGAGGTTGGGGGCTCGGCACCGGCCGTGGGAAGGGAAACTTGGCGAAGTTGCCATGAAAACTTTGGTGGTAACATGGGCAAAATGAGGCTGTAATATTGTATTTGCAAGAGATAGTGGTTGTTACTTTAAATACGCGGTTGTAATGTCAGCAAGAGGAGTCATGATGTTAGCCCGGCTCGCTCATGTTGCACCTTGTGTGCTTTGCAGATACAATCAGAGGATGCCAGACTTGCTGGGTTTTATGGGCTCCAAATGCCTATATATGTGACCGCCAAAATGTTGTACTCTATTGCATCATATGAGGACCCTCACCCTTGATTTACTCCAGTGAGCTTACATCAGTTTCGGATTTTTTTTTTACTTATTTATTTTTTTTGCTACTTACATCAGGGAGAGTGTGCAGACATTTTAAAAGCATTCAGTCCTGCTGAGAGATCCCTACTGCTGTCATACCAAAATGTCACTTGTTGGGTAACACATGTTCTATTTTTGGTGGGATCTGTTGCAACACATGGACTTTAAAGCAGAAAAGGACCTTCCTCGTGGCAGTTCCCTCTGTTGGGGTATATACAAATATAAAAAAGGAGAGTGTGAGCCTTAGGTCTGCTTAGAATACAGAGATATCAGAGCAGACAGGAGGGACAATGAGTGACTCAAGTGTCAGGAGATCAACAGTATATTCAATAATGCAGTTTTTTTTCTTGGCTTTTGGAGGCACTTACTCAATAAAGGTCATGCATTCTATAACCAAAGAAGCAGTAGAATGGTCATAGCAGAACCAAAGGGTTCATATTGTGAACAAGTACACAGAGCAGTCTTAAAGTTTGCAAAACACAGTAGGTTTAGCTCATTATGCTTGTATAGTGGCAAAAAATGATGCTGTCTGTCAAATAGCATAGAGTAACTTGTTTTCAAACCCAGCAATTTACCAAGAGAGCAGAGTGCTTATGCAAAATGAGAGTTGCTTGGAAAAACGTGCTTTTGAAAGTCTAATGCAGTTTTCATTGTGAAATGCAAAATACTATGCAAAAAGTGATCCAGCATACAGTTTTATTTCATTCAGGTTTCTAGGACAGAATAACTTCTGTTTTCTTTTTAAGGAAAGAAGGATTGTCCAAGTGTGGAAGATGCAAACAGGCCTTTTACTGCAATGTGGAATGTCAGGTACAGTCATGCAATTTGCGAGGGTGGGAGGGAAGGAGGGTGGGGGTTGCAGGACTCCAATTTTTGTGTGGCATTGATATGCTCTAATTGTAGCTATGGCTAATAGCAGTCCAGTCAGTTCCAGCATCCCACAGATGCTGACCATGGAGTGTTGCTTTGGACAATTACAGGATTTCGACATGGTCTGCATGAGTCTTTCAAGATCAGTAGCTTCAGGGCTTGGTACCATTGAGACTTTGATTAGAGCTGCCTGTCAACCCACTAATTATGTCTGTATTACTTCTTCCTTTAAGGACAAACCGTATCATTTAGCATTAGCTCACTAAACTGGTAAGAGGTCCTGTGTCTAATGGAAAAAAAATCAAATCATTAAATAGCCATCTTAGGAGAGAGAGAGAGATTTTTTGGGATTTTTTTTTTTTTTAATAATATTTGCAAATATTTTGAGTATTGAGACTACCACAGCTGATGGTAGTCGTAACCATTTGAAATCTACCAGGCCACCTAACTTACTCACTGTGGCGACTTTTATTCTTTTTATAAACTTTGTTTTTTAAAGGCCCTTGTAGATGTAGAATATAAGTGCATACTGAAGTAGAGCCATACAAAGACATCCAAAACACTTGCATACGGTTTTAACTCTGTTTTTAACTCAAATTAGAATAAGCACCTTAAAAAAAAAAAAAAAAAAAAGAAGAAGAAGAGAAGACAGAAATAGAATCTAGCCTTTTTGGGCCCTCAGCTTGATGAGGGAGAATTATCCAGTTTCTGTGTGGAAAGACTCAGCTGGGGTGCTGGTTGAATAATGTGAGCTATGCAAGGTCTGTGGTGCTGGGCACAGAGTGTGGAACAATGCTTATGAAGGATTTGAGTCACCCAAGGTCTGGGCCCGATGTAACAGTGTGTTAGCTATAAATAATCCAAACCTTCTCCTACATGTTAACATGCTGTTGGGTGCATGGGTACATGCCAAGTAGTCTCTGTTGTCATTACCTGGACAGAGATGTTGTGGTTTGTGCTGTTTAGTTCCCAGGTACTTTGGACATGGCTGTTGCTTTTATTTCGAGGATATATCTTATTCTCCTGTTGCACAAATTTCAAAAGAAGCCTGACCTCCCATCAGTTTTCCTTCTATTTCCTCCCGTACTTCCTGCTTTCCCACTGAATCCTAGTGAGTTGTGGGTGAATCAAATAGCCTTTTGGGTTTAAGGCACCAGGAGAACTCAAAAGGCTTAACAGAAATGAGTTTTTTTATGAAATTTGCAGTAGTTCATAGAATTTCCAAAGTGAAAGCTTACTGTATGAGCATCCTTAAGGGTCTTGAGAGGAATCTGGATGAGCTTTAAAGACAGTGTAGAGAAAGCCTATGATTCGTTACTGAAAAATGCCTGTTTCTAAGAAATATTTCCTCATTTCTTACAAGCTTGTAACTAGATGAGGGAAGGAAATCCTTGAACAAAGCAGCTGTTTAGCAACTTTTATCTGAGACTGTGAGTTTCATCTCTTACTATATAAAATGTGTAATCACTTATGAAACAGCTCTGCAAGATTTTCTGAAGTAGGAAAGCTCAGTAATTTGTGCTTGCTGAGAAGAATAGCAAGTGGATGTCACATTGAAAGTAGAAGAATTTTTTTCTTCTCATCCATGGTCCTTTGCTTTCATCCCGAAGTGGCCCTCCCTCAGTGTCCTGACTTCCAGCCTTGACAAAGTTTGTACTTTCATATTTAAAAACAAGGAGGGATTGAGTTCTTTTCCTTTTCATTTTTTCCCCCCGGTAAAGTTTTGTACATGTATTGCTGGTTTTTAGATTGATTTTTTTTAAAACAAAATTTTGTTTTCTGGTGATCAGAATTCTCGCTCTCTAGAGGGGCATGTTCTTAGAGTAAAAACCTGAACTGCTCAAACTGAGTGTCCTTAAGTCTGCTAAAGCTGATGCTCAGCAAAAGCTTGTCTGTCTGATAAGTTAGTGAATTAGAATATTTCCTGCCTGTGGGTGTGTAGTATGATGCTCTAGATATAAAGGCCTTAGATTTTGTTGATGTCTAAACTATAGTATGACATGCACAGCTACTAGAACCTCACTCTTGCTGGTGATATACATATGGCTTTTGATTCCCTGGTTGATACTGTCTTCCATCTTTTGGGCCCTTCTGAGTCAGTCTGATGAAATTTATGAATGTTGCTGAGATTGAATTCTTTGATATTCTTTCAAAATTACCTTCAAGCACAATATTCGCTGGAAACTGGTCTCCACTGACTGTACGTGCTACACAGACACTGCACTGCATCTTCATCCGTGTCTCGTTCAAAGACACTTTTCAGCAGTTGAGCAATTCTTTGTCAAAGCCAAAAAGGATATCTGTGTCTTGATACTGAATTTGTAACACTGGAATGTACAGGAAATGTGTCCCTTTGGCCTCCATGGATGTGAGACATCATGTGACAGTGATAAAAGGCCAAGGCTGTACTTGAGAACTCTCATGGTATTGTTCATTTCATTTTTATTTTATAAGTTGATTTTTCCCTGTAAATCCATATTTTTTTTTCTCAGTTCAGCTAACAATTGTACCCAGCAAAGGCATGGTATGATTTCATATGTTGGTTAGTATGTTGTTAGTCAATACAATTCATTTAGACCAATGTTTACCATATGAGGCATGTTGGGATGAAAACCCAAAGCTTTTGAGCTTGCTCTTTTCTTCCTTAAAGATGTCCTGTACCACAATTCGTAGGAATACTTGCTCATTGTGGGGAGAGGTGGATCTGTGAGATGTGAATCTGTGCACACACACACAGGCTTTGGCACAGCTCCTTAATGTTCATGCTTTGGTCTCTTATTTTGCTTTTAGGATAGATAACCACATCCTTTGGCCTATGTTAAGCTGGGTGTTTGAGAGTGGAAGTTGCCTTCACTGCCTGTCCTTGCTGCTTTTAATGTTTAGTGGGTTGAATCTAGCCTGAGTTTGCTGAGTCTTTCTTTTCCCAAGCCCTAATCCAGGTGGCCTTTTAAAAGGGATTGTGATTTCCAGCAGATTCACACCGTCCCACTCTCCAGTTTCACCTCCTTGGAGCACAGGCCTGTTATTATAGTAGTGGCTTTCAGCCCCCATCTGCAGCTGTTCAGGTCTTGACTTCTTGAACTATAATAATTTTAGTCAAGCGGGTGGAGACCTGAGGTCTTTTTTCCTCTTTAGAAATTAGCTGCTGAAACATCCTGAAGGTAAAATGTTGTAAGAGGGTTGGTTATGTGGTTGCGATTTTGGAACTGGTGAACTTGAACCAGCTACTCGAACTCCTCTTGCTGTTATTGCATATGGCTGTCATTTATCCCAGACAGAGTGAAGATCAGCTAGCCAGTGTGCAGGAGGAGATGTTTCTGTGGTGATTTTCAGAATTTGAAATACATTTTTAACAAACAATTGTTTGTTTTATGGGTTTTTTCTTAACATGTCATGTCAAAGGCTGCTGTAGTTGGTATTGCTGGAGTAAGTGAAACAGGTATTATTAACCAGCCTCAAAATGTAGATGCTCACCTGTAATTAGTATTAAGTAGGTGTGTTTTAAATGGGACCTTGTAGAAATTGCCTGCTGCTCTTTGTTGAGCTTTGTAGAATAAAAGACAGATTTTTTTGCTGTAATGATTCTGCACAAAAGGATTTTGACACTGCAAGATTGCATTGGGTGTCTGTCCCCATACACAAAAACTTTCCCAATGTATTTTTATTCAGTAAATGTCTGCTGTGAACATGGTAAATGTTAACCAGTGGAAGTCAAAATACCCTCTATAACCCGGCATTTGGTAAATGATAATAGGGAAGGATGGCTGTGAAGAGATATAAAACTTTTACCTTCACTGCTTGTTGAAAGGCTGTGTCAGAGAAATTTGTCAATTAATATCAGACATCAGAAGTTGCCTCACTGAAATTCAGTTAAAGAGTTGGATGCAATTTGATCACAATTGGGCCTTAAGATTTTGAAGAAGGGACCTTAACCCCTGGACTGGCTTGCCCATCATTTCTCTCTCGTATTTGTGTGTGTTTCTTTTTAATTGAGTGAAATAGAACAGAGTTTTTATTTAGTATTGAAAAAGTCCATGTGAAAAAGAAGGTATGGGACATTTGTTTGGACTTGACTCTTATTTTTTTTAATATTATATTTTGTTACTTGTTGTTTTTCTCCTACAGTGAGGTATAAGACTGTGTTCTGGGAATCAATCCAGTAGTCCTGGATGGCAGAATCTTTTTGAAGAGCTTGGTGAAGAGGAGTGTTCCCATGCTTTGATGTAGAAGGCATAAGCTTTAAAGAACTTCCCTTCCAAAAATGTTGTCACTCCTAAATGAAGGGAAAAATATTGTGGAAAATAGGAAGAAAATATCATTAATGTAGCATTAGGGATTCAGCTAGAACAATGCTACTTGTTATAATTCAAACTACTTGGAGGAAAATGTGGAAAAGAATGCAAAATACAGTCCTGCTGTGATCGCAGGGAAAGCTGCTGTCATGGTGTTTCTATCCCAGGTATTACTCAATCATCAGAACTCTCTTTTCCTTTTTTTTTCTTTTTTTTTTTTTCTTTTTTTTTTTTATGCTGTTTCAGGCTTTTATCTCATTTTGCACAATTCAGCCGTATCTTGTCCTTTTAACCTCCCTACCAGTTCATATAACTCAGTACGATTCTGCCTGGGGAAAGATTTTAATTAACGATGTGTAAAGAATAAAGGGACAACTGGATTTTTTTAAAAACACTGCTTTGAGAAAGGCACGTGATTTTGCATTTTGATTTTCTATCAGGTAATTTCTCCTGTTTATTTAATGGGTGTGTATGGATGAGAGTTCTGCAAAGCTTGAGGTTCAGTGCCTTCACTTTTTGAACAATCATGCTAGTATTAGTGGGTGTCCTGGGTGAGCAAGAAGAGGTGAGAGATGAGATTTCCCTGTCTCTTTTTAGCCTTTCGCCTGTAGATTCCTAAGCAAAGGCTGTCAGGAATTTTCCAGAGAAGGTTTTGGGGCATACGTAGGAAATGGGTCTCTCTGGGGATGTATTTTGTAGTGTGACAGCTGTAGGAGAGTCTAGAGTGTAATTTCACATGACATGATTACAGTGTAATATACTATTTTGGTTCTGGTCTGTATTGCCACATCCTCTTAGAATATTTACACTGGCGCTTATTTCAAGCAGCCTGTATGTAGGTTGTTTTAAAAGTACCATACTGAGATATTGCAGACAGCAAAGTTGACATTGTGAGGGGTTGAATACCTTTGCAGTGTTGCACTGCTTCAAATCCTACCCAAGGCTAGGGCAGGTGGTAACCTTTCTTTTCCTAATAAAATAACCTCCTAAAGCTGTCCATGCCCAGGACAGTTGAAATAACTGTTTTCAGTGGCAGAATTTTTTGGTGCAGTAACTCTGAAATTAATAATCTCAGCTTTTGTTTTGATCTGCAAAACCTGTAAATAATCTGGCCAGCCGAGGCAGGAGGCACTGAGGGTCCTCATTCCCCTGACTGTTTATTGCTTTGGGTTGTTGTACGTGGCCTACAGCTGTAGTTCCCACAAGGAATACATCTCCCGGTACACCTGTAGCATATCTACCAGTCCTGTGTAGATGCTTCAGACAGCCTCCTGTGTGTCTCCCTAGTGTTTCAAATGCCTTTTGCCTTTAGTGGTTAGGCAGCTGAGGGGAATTGTTCCTTCTGTG